>NC_092224.1:101470882-101476783 GCF_036320965.1 Panulirus ornatus | reverse complement strand
AGAATGTATGTGAGAAATACTTAGAAAAGCAAATGGATTTGTATGTAGCATTTATGGATCTGGAGAAGGCATATGATAGAGTTGATAGAGATGCTCTGTGGAAGGTATTAAGAATATATGGTGTGGGAGGCAAGTTGTTAGAAGCAGTGAAAAGTTTTTATCGAGGATGTAAGGCATGTGTACGTGTAGGAAGAGAGGAAAGTGATTGGTTCTCAGTGAATGTAGGTTTGCGGCAGGGGTGTGTGATGTCTCCATGGTTGTTTAATTTGTTTATGGATGGGGTTGTTAGGGAGGTAAATGCAAGAGTCCTGGAAAGAGGGGCAAGTATGAAGTCTGTTGGGGATGAGAGAGCTTGGGAAGTGAGTCAGTTGTTGTTCGCTGATGATACAGCGCTGGTGGCTGATTCATGTGAGAAACTGCAGAAGCTGGTGACTGAGTTTGGTAATGTGTGTGGAAGAAGAAAGTTAAGAGTAAATGTGAATAAGAGCAAGGTTATTAGGTACAGTAGGGTTGAGGGTCAAGTCAATTGGGAGGTGAGTTTGAATGGAGAAAAACTGGAGGAAGTGAAGTGTTTTAGATATCTGGGAGTGGATCTGTCAGCGGATGGAACCATGGAAGCGGAAGTGGATCATAGGGTGGGGGAGGGGGCGAAAATTTTGGGAGCCTTGAAAAATGTGTGGAAGTCGAGAACATTATCTCGGAAAGCAAAAATGGGTATGTTTGAAGGAATAGTGGTTCCAACAATGCTGTATGGTTGCGAGGCGTGGGCTATGGATAGAGTTGTGCGCAGGAGGATGGATGTGCTGGAAATGAGATGTTTGAGGACAATGTGTGGTGTGAGGTGGTTTGATCGAGTAAGTAACGTAAGGGTAAGAGAGATGTTTGGAAATAAAAAGAGCGTGGTTGAGAGAGCAGAAGAGGGTGTTTTGAAATGGTTTGGGCACATGGAGAGAATGAGTGAGGAAAGATTGACCAAGAGGATATATGTGTCGGAGGTGGAGGGAACGAGGAGAAGAGGGAGACCAAATTGGAGGTGGAAAGATGGAGTGAAAAAGATTTTGTGTGATCGGGGCCTGAACATGCAGGAGGGTGAAAGGAGGGCAAGGAATAGAGTGAATTGGAGCGATGTGGTATACAGGGGTTGACGTGCTGTCAGTGGATTGAATCAAGGCATGTGAAGCGTCTGGGGTAAACCATGGAAAGCTGTGTAGGTTTGTATATTTGCGTGTGTGGATGTGTGTATGTACATGTGTATGGGGGGGGGGGGTTGGGCCATTTCTTTCGTCTGTTTCCTTGCGCTACCTCGCAAACGCGGGAGACAGCGACAAATTATAAAAAAAAAAAAAAAAAAAAAAAAAAAATATATATATATATATATATATATATATATATATATATATATATATATATATATATATACACACACATATACACATATATATACACACACATACACACACATACACATATATATATATATATATGTATACACAGTCACATACGCAAATTCATGTGTACCATAAAGATATTCTTAAATTACTGAAAATAAGGAAAATACTTTCATTAAATCAAAACATATGATGTAAATGCCTTACTTCACCAAATGTTTTGGTCGAGGTGGTGTGCAAAGTGAGAGGGTTAGGGCGAATGATTTGGTAAACAGAGAAGAGGTAGTAAAAGCTTTGGGGAAGATGACAGCCGGCAAGGCAGCGGTTTGGATGGTAATCCAGTTGAATTTATTAGGAAAGGGGTGACTGTATTTTTGACTGGTTGGTAAGGTTACTTAATGTATGTATGACTCATTGTGAGGTGCCTGACGATTGATGGAATGCTTGCATAGCGCCATTGTACAAAGGCAAAGGGGATAAAAGTGAGTGCTCAAATTATAGAGGTATAAGTTTGTTGAGTATTCCAGGGAAATTATATGGAAGGGTATTGTTTAAGAGGGTGAAGGCATGTACAGAGCATCAGATTTTTGAAGAGCAGTGTGGTTTCAGAAGTGGTAGAGGATGTGTGGATCAGGTGTTTGCTTTGAAGAATGTGTGTGAGAATACTTAGAAAAGCAAATGGATTTATATGTAGCATTAATGGATCTGGAGAAGGCATATAATAGTGTTGATAGAGATGCTCTGTGGAAGGTATTAAGAATATATTGTGTGGGAGGCAAGTTGTTAGAAGCAGTGAAAAGTTTTTATCGAGGATGTCAGGCATGTGTACGAGTAGGAAGAGAGGAAAATGATTGGGTCTCAGTGAGTGATGGTTTGCGGCAGGGATGCATGATGTCTCCATGGTTGTTTAATTTGTTTATGGATGGGGTTGTTAGGGAGGTGAATGTAAGAGTTTTGGAAAGAGGGGCAAGTATGCAGTTTGTTGTGGATGAGAGAGCTTGGGAAGTGAGTCAGTTGTTGTTCGCTGATGATACAGCGCTGGTGGCTGATTCGGGTGAGAAACTGCAGAAGCTGGTGACTGAGTTTGTTAAAGTGTGTGAAAGAAGAAAGCTGAGAGTAAATGTGAATAAGAGCAAGGTTATTAGTTTCCGTTTTTTGGGGCCTGGATGTGGAAAGGGAGTTGTGGTTTCGGTTCATTATACATGACAGTCAGAGACTGAGTGTGAACGAATGTGGCCTTTGTTGATTTTTACTAGCGCTACCTAGCGCGAGAGCGGGGAAAAGTGGGGTGCAATTTCATGTGTGGCGCGGTGGCAACGAGAATGGATGAAGGCAGCAAGTATGAATATGTACATGTGTATATATGTATATGTCTGTGTATGTATACGTTTACGTGTAGAGTTATGTATATGCGTGTGTAGGCGTTTATGTATATACATATGTGTGTGTGTGTGGGTGGGTTCGGCCATTCTTTCGTCTGTTTCCTTGTTGAAGCGGGAGACAACGACAAAGCATGATAAAGAAATAGATAAGATGAAGTCTGTTGGGATCAGAGAGCCTGGGGAGTGATTCAATTGTTGTTCGCCGATGATACAACAGTGGTGCCTGATTCAAGTGAGAAACTACAGAAGCTGGTGACTGAGTTTGGAGAAGTGTGTGAGAGGAGAAAGTTAAGAGTAAATGTGAATATAAACAAGGTTATCAGCTTCAGCAAAGCTGAGGGACAGGTAATCTTAGAGTGATGCTTTAAATGAAGGCGATATGAGTGTAGCTTGGAATAGTTCCAGTAAAATGTTGAAAGTAGAGGGGAGAACATATGTGCCACCGCCTAGCAGAAAGTCTTTCTCCAATACAAGGTTGGAATGGTGGAACCGTGATATAAAGAAGCGTTTGTTGTCTATTAAAGCAGCACATGAACTACAAAGAGGACAATAACTAGCTTGATGAAGCGAATTATGTCTGCGTAGAGAAACTAAGAGACTTATACGTCAAAGTAAGCGTCAGTATGAAGCATGTTGGAAGCATGAGAATCATTATCCAGTCAAGTGGTCCATTATTAACTATAAATGGTGATTTGGTTCATGACAACGAAAGCATAGCAGAGATAGCATACTATTCTTTTCGCATCTGTAAGTACAACTGAACATACTGCTCATGTCCTGAATCTAGGTCCAATGCTGAGAGAGTGAACCATATTGCGATGTACGGATATAAGTATTGAAGACATTGCATCAGCGCTAAATGAAATAAAAGTATATACAAAATTAGGTCAAGAAAAGTTTTATCCGAGGACGATGAAACAAGCGAAAAGTGAGATAGTTAAACCCTTGAGTACTCTCAACAATAAGTCACTTGCTACAGTAAATGTTCCACGGGAATGGAAGCTCGCTAATGAAACATTCATTTTCAAAAAAGGTGATCAATCACTGCCCGAATATTTTCGTCTAATAAACGTAAAGTCTGTGGTTGGTAAAGTTATGGAGATCATCATTCAAGATAAGACTGTAAACCATTTGGTGGACCACCACTTGATAAATGACTCACCATGGTTTTCGCCGAAATCGTTCATGTCTGGCAAATCTCCTTGATTTCTTTAATGATGTAATCAACATTCATGATGAAAGTAAAGCAGCTGATGCCATATATCTAGATTTTCATAAGGCATTCGATACGTTCTACATCAAAATTACAAACTAAAGTTAAATCACATGGTATAAGTGGCTTAGGTGGTTAGGAGATTGGTTAACTGGCCGTTAACAGAGTTGTGATTAATGGTCAAGCCTCAGAACAGTTAAATGTAACAAGTGGTGTACCACAAGGATCAGTCGTGGGACTGGTTCACTTTCTCATATATATTAATGATACTAATGATGGGCTGAATTGTAAAATATCGAAATTTCCAGACGATAGTAAGTTTGGAATTAAATCTACAACAGAAAGTGAACGTCCGCAGCTTCAGTCTGACATAAACAAAAGGATTAGCGTGATTGAAACTAGTATCATAAATACATTTAAGAATAAACTTAATATTTCGTTTCAAATCCACATCTAACATTATTTGCGTCTCCATAGCTACATGAAAAGAAACAGTTTTTCTATTTTTCATATGTATGTATTTCTCTCTTACCACACTGAGCTATGATCTTCATATAACTTCCACTATGACAAACAGCCTTGAAGGGACTCAGTGGTCTGCTGCTGTTTGAATTCCTTTTTATTACTTTGTAAGTCTGGGCAATCAGATATATGGAAGCTTTTAATAGTTTATGTTTTCGTGGAATGGAGAAAGCGACGAGTCGTTATCAAAGTTTGATAAAAGTCTCACCATTGGTTTCCCCTCCGCCGTGCTCTTTACTCCAGTCCCTTGCGTCTGTAGCAGTAGAATTTACATTTAGTTTCCCGTCTCCAGTGTCTCCTGCTGCAACTGATCCTGTCGATCCAATTTCTTCACTTTCTCTTCACTTTAGTGTTTAATACAACACTTTTAATGTCACGCACATTACACTAACCGGTAAACAATACGGTCGGGTCTGTAGCTGAACAATACTCCAATCTTATTGACTCTCCTGCTTGTCTGGACTTATGATTATCACGCATTTTAGCCCAAACTGAATCAAACATATAGTTAAGATACGAAGGAAGACAGAAGCATATAATGAAATTCAAACAGCAGCAGACGACTGGGTTCTATGGAAGCTTCTTGTTAAGGTGTAAGAGATCAAAAGCTCAGAGATTATTGTGTTTCCGGTGAAATAGGCATACAGGTGAATCGAATCAAAAACCAAAGAGAATCACATGAAAGACTTTCATAACATTCTAGCGATCCAAATGTCAGCAACATAGAACAAGTCAACCCCCTGCACCGTCCCTGTTATGTAGTTATGGATCAAAGACAAGATTCTTTATCGGCAAGATCTGAAGACTCTTACTTCTTCATTATTCTACAAATTATTAAAGGCTTTCTAGTGGGTCATTACCCCTGTCTTTCGTTTCAGTTATGTTCTTTACTCTTTCATAAGAGTCATTTGCCCTCTTTCTCACCTCTTGCGCCTTTCTCTTGACCTCCAGCCTCTTTCTTTTATACATCTCCTAGTCATTTGCACTATTTCCCTGCTAAACACGTCCGAATGCTTCTCTCTTCTCTTTCACTAATAATCTTACTTCTTCATCCCACCACTCACTACCCTTTCTAATCTGCCCACCTCCCACGTTTCCCATGCCACAAGCATCTTTTGCGCAAGCCATCACTACTTCCCTAAATGCGTCCCACTTCCCCCCCTCATCTTACGTCCTTTGCTCTCACCTTTTTCCATTCTGCAGTCAGTCTCTCCTGGTACTTCCTGACACAAGTCTCCTTCCTAAGCTCACTTGCTCTCGCCACTCTTTTCACCCCAACATTCTCTTTTCTTTTTTAAAAACTTCTACAAATCTTCACCTTCGCCTTCACAAGACAGTGATCAGACATCCCTCTAGTTGCACCTCTTAGCACACTATATATATATATATATATATA
>NC_092224.1:101433382-101468382 GCF_036320965.1 Panulirus ornatus | reverse complement strand
AGGTTTGCGGCAGGGGTGTGTGATGTCTCCATGGTTGTTTAATTTGTTTATGGATGGGGTTGTTAGGGAGGTGAATGCAAAAGTTTTGGAAAGAGGGGCAAGTATAAAGTCTGTTGGGGATGAGTGAGCTTGGGAAGTGAGTCAGTTGTTGTTCACTGATGAGACAGCGCTGGTATCTGATTCATGTGAGAAACTGCAGAAGCTGGTGACTGAGTTTGGTAAAGTATGTGAAAGAAGAAAGTTAAGACACACCATATATTCTTAGTACCTTCCACAGAGCATCTCTATCAACTCTATCATATGCCTTCTCCAGATCCATAAATGCTACATACAAATCCATTTGCTTGTCTAAGTATTTCTCACACACATTCTTCAAAGCAAACACCTGATCCATACATCCTCTACCACTTCTGAAACCACACTGATCTTCCCCAATCTGATGCCCTGTATATGCCTTCACCCTCTCAATCAGTACCCTCCCATATAATTTACCAGGAATACTCAACAAACTTATACCTCTGTAATTTGAGCAGTCACTTTTATCCCCTTTGCCTTTGTACAATGGCACTATGCACGCATTTCGCCAATCCTCAGGCACCTCACCATGAATCATACATACATTGAATAACCTTACCAACCAGTCAACAATACAGTCACCCCCTTTTTTAATAAATTCCATCCAAACCTGCTGCCTTGTCGGCTTTCATCTTCCGCAAGGCTTTTACTACCTCTTCTCTGTTTACCAAATCATTTTCCCCAACCCTCTCACTTTGTACACCACCTCGACCAAAACACCCTATATCTGCCACTCTATCATCAAACACATTCAACAATCCTTCAAAATACTCACTCCACCTCCTTCTCACAACACCACTACATGTTATCACCTGCCCGTTTGCCCCCTTCACTGAAGTTCCCATTTGTTCCCTTGTCTTACGCACTTTATTTACCTCCTTCCAGAACATCTTTTTATTCTCCCTAAAATTTAATGATACTCTCTCACCCCAACTCTCATTTGCCCTCTTTTTCACCTCTTGCACCATTCTCTTGACCCCCTGCCTCTTTCTTTTATACCTCTCCCTCTCATTTGCATTTTTTCCCTGCAAAAATCGTCCAAATGCCTCTCTCTTCTCTTTCACTAATAATCTTACTTCTTCATCCCACCACTCACTACCCTTTCTAATCAACCCACCTCCCACGCTTCTCATGCCACAAGCATTTTTGCGCAAGCCATCACTGCTTCCCTAAATACGTCCCATTCCTCTCCCACTCCCCTTACCTCCTTTGTTCTCACCTTTTTCCATTCTGTACTCAGTCTCTTACTCTCACCACCCTCTTCAACCCAACATTCTCTCTTCTTTTCTGAAAACCCATACAAATCTTCACCTTCGCCTCCACAAGATAATGATCAGACATCCCTCTAGTTGCACCTCTCAGCACATTAACATCCAAAAGTCTCTCTTTCGTGCAGCTGTCAATTAACACGTAATCCAATAACGCTCTCTGGCCATCTGTCCTACTTCCATACGTATACTTATGTATATCTGGCTTTTTAAACCAAGTATTCCCAATCACCAGTCCTTTTTCAGCACATAAATCTACAAGCTCTTCACCATTACCATTTACAACACTGAACACCCCATGTATACCAATTATTCCCTCAACTGCCACATTACTCACCTTTGCATTCAAATCACCCATCACTATAACCCGGTCTTGTGCATCAAAACCACTAACATATATATATATATATATATATATATATACATATTTCATTTTATCATACTTGATCGTCGATTCCTGCTTCACCGAAGAAGTGCCAGGAATCAGACGCAGAAGCGACCCATCCACTCGTATACACATGCATACACATAAACGCCCATACACGCACATGTACATACATATACATATTAATATATGCCCATATACATGCATATACATACACATACACTGATATATACATATATACAAATGTACATGTTCCTACTTGCTTGCATTCTTCCGTTCCCCGCGCTACCTTGCCCCACAGGAAACAGCATCGCTACCCCCTGCTTCAGCGATGTAGCGCCAGGAACACAGACAAAAAAACCCACATCCCTCATACTCCACATCCAGGCCTCACAGAACTTTCCATGGTTTATCCCAGACGTTTCACATGCCCTGGTTCAGTCCACTGACAGCACGTCGACCCCGGTATGCCACATCTTTCCAATTCACTCTATTCCTTGCACGCCTCTCACCTTCCTGTACGTTCAGGTCGCGAACGCTCAAAATCTTTTTCACTCCATCCTTCCACCTCCAAAACAGTTATATCTTGATTACTTGCTCAAACAGTACACCACATCAGGATAGTTGATAGTTCTCAAACTGAACTTTCTAACCATGGAATATCTATTTGTAAAATTGAAGAAACGAAGGAAAATCCCTTCAAGTTCATAAAGTCTGAAACAGTTCTGCGTGACCTGAATGAGGTGATAATAGATTTCTGTAAAGAGGCATTACATTTCCTTCACTATAAGATCATGTATCTTTCAGCGAATAATTTTACCTTATATCCCTCTCAGTTAGATCTGCAAAGACATGAGGGCTTCAAGTTATCTGTTATTGTGACGCCTAGATATTTGACTTGACCTAAGGTAATGGGAGTGATTTCAGTCATTTTATACCGATGCTCCTTAATTTGTGTATCTCCTTCCAGTACGTGACCTTTTCCAAAAATAAAGGCCATTTTCACTTAGCTGACTTTTCGGCTACTTTACGTTGTAAACGACATTTGTCGTCCTCTGATGATAGTGCAATACCTACTCTTATTTCATCTGCAGTTATTGATATCTCACTGTTTATTCTAACACCCAAGCTATTTATGTGTACCAAAAACTGGACTTTAAAATGAGGCCAAGAGAACGCAGATAGGAAACGGTGATAAATAAGACGTATTTACATTTACGACAAATAGTTTCTGTTTAAATTCAACCATTATTACAAACAGTAATAATGTTATCATAAAGCCCTAGACGCCTGATTGTATCCAATCAGTTATCACAAGGCACTTTGTCAAACTTGGTTTTAAGATCAAGAAAAATTATATTAAATACCTTGACGTGAGTGAAGAAGAACTGATCATTGTGTTATCCAAACATAATAATTCTACAACCTTTAGTGGTCTTTTTCTAAACATTTTAAACACCTCATTCACATATGATTACATCCCTACATGTACTGCACCTTCAACTAAACTTTCTGTCACACTTTTGTTACATTTATCATCGTATTCTTTCTGATCCATTCTCTTGCTCGCCAGTACTTTCATCTCTCTGTTCTTCCTTACGCCATGCCTTTACTTTCCTCTCATGCTTACCTCCACAGAAACTGCAAAATGGCCAGAATCTCCAAAGAATCTCCTCACAACTCTAGCATTCGGCACAGCCTTTCTCAACCTTTCATCCAGCGCCACATAATCAGTCAAACTCTTTTGTTCTTATCTTCCAGCATTTCTCATCCAGGTAACCTGGGGATCATCTCATGCTGAAAAAGGTTGTTTGCAAGGAATAAACATCTGTAGCATAGACATTCATTGGACAACTTTCATTCCCATTGATTCCAGCACTCCACATTTACCAACTATCTCGCCAGTTTCATCATACCCCCACCTACTATTCATGTCACCCGTTACAACCTCCTTTCTCTCTCTTTCTCAAACCCATTTTTGTAGTCGTTCTCTCCTTCTGATAGTCTTCATTCATTTCCATCCGTACCACTCCTCCCTCCACGCCCTCCTACAACTTTCATTCATTTCCATTTTCATTTCATACACCCTGCTCAAGGATACGGGTTTCCCCAGTCCCCAGGACATCCAAACGTTAACTTTAAAGTTTCTGCACAAGCTCCTTCCTTCTACTCTCACCGGTCATCCTATTAAACTCAGAACCGTCATCCTCAGTCACTCCTTTTAATTACCCGGTATAACTGGTAGACTCAGAGTTTCAGAAAGCCAAAACTTCAGTACACCTTCAACGCTTGTCTGCTTTAAAAACTATTGCCCAGATGGATTTTGGCAACGCCTTCCCCTCGGTTCCACCCCTAAGGTCACCATGGGAAGGAGGGGTGAGACATGAATATTCTTGAAACTGAAAAATTCCCTCAAAGAAATTAATTTAACTTTTTCCAGTCGTTGAGCTCTACTGCACTAGTAGCACCTCCTGAACTCATTGGTTACGATACTGCAACTGCGCAAAGCCCATTATTAGTAACGTTATCATACATGAGAAAGGGAACCGGTCGCAAGACTGATCCCTGCGGCACACCACTTGTTACGTCTAACCTCCGAAGTACTTCACATCTATACGATGTGACTTAACGTTTGTTAATAGCCTTTGATGTGGAATCATATCAAATGCTTTTCGAAAATCTAAATTGATGACATTGGTTGCTTTACTTTCTTCATTTGCCATCCTAAGTGGATTCATAGTGACAATATCCTCCCATTATCGTATCCTATATTCATTGAATGTCCCTAACGTGACACATGGTAACCTGACCTGGTTGAAGTCTGCTTAAATCTCGTCCCGAATTGACGAGTTTCTCTTTGACCTCTCTTCTCCCCTGCTCTCCCCCCACATGGTCCTGGCTGTATTAGCTGGTTTTCCATTCCAAAGTCGGTATAACGTTGACAGCTCAACATGTTTTTAAACGTGGCAGCTCCCCAGGGGAGCAGATGAGTACCATCCTTAAGAAGTAAATCTAGTCTATTAAGGAACGAACCCAGACATAAATGCGCTAGTTCCAGACACCAATCGACTTAACTCCGACCTCAATGCATGTGTTATAGTCTTTCATTAACGCATAAAACTTTAAATAATCTGAAATAAGAATATCGTAAAAGAATCTTTAGGGAATGTACAACATTCACAAAACATCTGTCAGTCTTCACCACTTTGAGTAAGGAACGATGTTTACCCAGGCCCCTTCACTCCCAGCAGTTGTACCTTACATGCTTCTTTTCTTTCTTTCGGCTGTTTACTAGATTCATAGTTGTAGCTACTGGCAAAATACACATGTGTAGAAACGTCCACGCGCAGGGTAAGCGAAGGTACGAGCTGGATCAGATATTCTGTTTTTCTTGTCTGAATATATGCTGTATGTCCCCTGCTGGCACTGTCTCTCAAATGCACAAAACCTATTGAATTCCAAAATTTCTACCGAGGCCTATTCAAGGAATGTAGTTCCCATCTTTCAGAGGGGATACAGTGTGCCTTGAATAGTGACTTGAAAATACCTTTGTAACGATTCACATATACCCTCATGTGCTTCCTCCCGCTTTATGATGCTTTATGGTGAATCTGTTAGGGTTGATGTCACCCTCACATTATGCTCAGATCATGGCAGTCTTACTCCCATAGCAAGCGTCTCAGTGCCAGGTAAGTCAACGCTGACAGGACGTTGACTCAAGTCTTGCTAGTCAGTGCCAAATAATCTCCACTGAGAGGAGCAGGCTGTGCACTGTGGATATGAGCCTATATTAAAGACTACGCATGGCTTTCTGCTTTCTGATTATGTTCCAGTATCCCACGGTAATATGTCTCACATCAGTTACAAGCTGTTTACATAATCATTTTATTTTTCTCCTTTGATGCCATAGTTCCTTTTAGCCCACTAGCTGCACCAGATTCTAAAATTTCTTTTCCTCTTACAAGATCATCAAGAGGAAAGAACGTATTCTACGTAGTAACACGTCGTCTCATCCTCGAGAGGGTGCGACCTGCATCCATCGCTAACATCTCTGAGAGCTTCCTCCTCCCAAACCTGCGGTGGAAGCCCGCCTTAGTCTCCATGCCTGCGTCTCCTCCACCCTCACGCACACTCCGTCATAGTACTTTCCCCTTCTCTTTCTTTCAGCATTCACTACTTTAATTTCCCCAGTTACATGTCTTCATCTTTTCTCTCATTCATCATCTTACCTACCTAAAGGTCATCAGTTAACCTCATTGTCCATAGATCTGTAAGGCCTATAATACTCCTCCCTCTTAATTCATATAAATTTTAGTTCCCACACACATCTATTTCCTAATCCAGCTCACACCATAAGATATCAGGCAAGGCAAGCATTATATATGTAAAGGCTGTGTGGGGCAAATATGGAACACATATTGAATAATATATGTAGAGAAAATGCCAAGATGGAAATGCCTTTCTCACGTACTTTGCCTCAAGGATGAAACACCATTTACATTTCACACAGACGCTGACCTCACTTATGCATCGCTGAAGTAGATATGCTATCAAACTTCAGTGAATTGATCGAAGCTAAACATCGCATGTCTCACTTCTATGAGAGAGAGAGAGAGAGAGAGAGAGAGAGAGAGAGAGAGAGAGAGAGAGAGAGAGAGAGAGAGAGAGAGAGAGAGAGAGAGAGAGAGAGAGAGAGAGAGAGAGAGAGAGAGAGAGAGAGAGAGAGAGAGAGAGAGAGAGAGAGAGAGAGAGAGAGAGAGAGAGAGAGAGAGAGAGAGAGAGAGAGAGAGAGAGAGAGAGAGAGAGAGAGAGAGAGAGAGAGAGAGAGAGAGAGAGAGAGAGAGAGAGAGAGAGAGAGAGAGAGAGAGAGAGAGAGAGAGAGAGAGAGAGAGAGAGAGAGAGAGAGAGAGAGAGAGAGAGAGAGAGAGAGAGAGAGAGAGAGAGAGAGAGAGAGAGAGAGAGAGAGAGAGAGAGAGAGAGAGAGAGAGAGAGAGAGAGAGAGAGAGAGAGAGAGAGAGAGAGAGAGAGAGAGAGAGAGAGAGAGAGAGAGAGAGAGAGAGAGAGAGAGAGAGAGAGAGAGAGAGAGAGAGAGAGAGAGAGAGAGAGAGAGAGAGAGAGAGAGAGAGAGAGAGAGAGAGAGAGAGAGAGAGAGAGAGAGAGAGAGAGAGAGAGAGAGAGAGAGAGAGAGAGAGAGAGAGAGAGAGAGAGAGAGAGAGAGAGAGAGAGAGAGAGAGAGAGAGAGAGAGGAGAGAGAGAGAGAGAGAGAGAGAGAGAGAGAGAGAGAGAGAGAGAGAGAGAGAGAGAGAGAGAGAGAGAGAGAGAGAGAGAGAGAGAGAGAGAGAGAGAGAGAGAGAGAGAGAGAGAGAGAGAGAGAGAGAGAGAGAGAGAGAGAGAGAGAGAGAGAGAGAGAGAGAGAGAGAGAGAGAGAGAGAGAGAGAGAGAGAGAGAGAGAGAGAGAGAGAGAGAGAGAGAGAGAGAGAGAGAGAGAGAGAGAGAGAGAGAGAGAGAGAGAGAGAGAGAGAGAGAGAGAGAGAGAGAGAGAGAGAGAGAGAGAGAGAGAGAGAGAGAGAGAGAGAGAGAGAGAGAGAGAGAGAGAGAGAGAGAGAGAGAGAGAGAGAGAGAGAGAGAGAGAGAGAGAGAGAGAGAGAGAGAGAGAGAGAGAGAGAGAGAGAGAGATTAACAAACTGTCGAATATCTGGATAAGATATGAAAGAATAGCACAAGCTTGAAAAAAATCTATCAAGAGGGAGGATGATGGAATAGATTAATTAGCAAAATGACAGATTTATCTTTTTTCTCAGACAGAATACCTCTCACTTTCTCCCTGAGTTTCTACTGAACAAAGGATTTTTTTTAAGCTAGCTGAGACGACACAGACAACTGATTTCTCCAACCAAGGCCATCTCATTAGCGATACCTATATCTATATCTATCTATCTATCTATCTATCTTTTTTTTTTTTTTGCTCTGTCGCTGTCTCCCGCGTTTGCGAGGTAGCGCAAGGAAACAGACGAAAGAAATGGCTCAACCCACCCCCATACACATGTATATACACACGTCCACACACGCAAATATACATACCTACACAGCTTTCCATGGTTTACCCCAGACGCTTCACATGCCTTGATTCAATCCACTGACAGCACGTCAACCCCGGTATACCACATCGCTCCAATTCACTCTATTCCTTGCCCTCCTTTCACCCTCCTGCATGTTCAGGCCCCGATCACACAAAATCTTTTTCACTCCATCTTTCCACCTCCAATTTGGTCTCCCTCTTCTCCTCGTTCCCTCCACCTCCGACACATATATTCTCTTGGTCAATCTTTCCTCACTCATTCTCTCCATGTGCCCGAACCATTTCAAAACACCCTCTTCTGCTCTCTCAACCACGCTCTTTTTATTTCCACACATCTCTCTTACCCTTACGTTACTTACTCGATCAAACCACCTCACACCACATATTGTCCTCAAACATCTCATTTCCAGCACATCCATCCTCCTGCGCACAACTCTATCCATAGCCCAGGTCTCGCAACCATACAACATTGTTGGAACCACTATTCCTTCAAACATACCCATTTTTGCTTTCCGAGATAATGTTCTCGACTTCCACACATTCTTCAAGGCTCCCAGAATTTTCGCCCCCTCCCCCACCCTATGATCCACTTCCGCTTCCATGGTTCCATCCGCTGCCAGATCCACTCCCAGATATCTAAAACACTTCACTTCCTCCAGTTTTTCTCCATTCAAACTCCCCTCCCAATTGACTTGATCCTCAACCCTACTGTACCTAATAACCTTGCTCTTATTCACATTTACTCTTAACTGTATCATCAGCGAACAACAACTGACTCACTTCCCAAGCTCTCTCATCCCCAACAGACTTCATACTTGCCCCTCTTTCCAAAACTCTTGCATTCACCTCCCTAACAACCCCATCCATAAACAAATTAAACAACCATGGAGACATCACACACACACACATATATATATATATATATATATATATATATATATATATATATATATATATATATATATATATATATATATATATATATATATATATATATATATATATATATATATATATATATATATATATATATATATATATATATATATATATATATATGATACAGCGCTGGTGGCTGATTCATGTGAGAAACTGCAGAAGCTGGTGACTGAGTTTGGTAAAGTGTGTGAAAGAAGAAAGTTAAGAGTAAATGTGAATAAGAGCAAGGTTATCAGGTACAGTAGGGTTGAGGGTCAAGTCAATTGGGAGGTGAGTTTGAATGGAGAAAAACTGTAGGAAGTGAAGTGTTTTAGATATCTAGGAGTGGATCTGGCAGCGGATGGAAACATGGAAGCGGAAGTGGATCATAGGGTGGGGGAGGGGGCGAAAATTCTGGGAGCCTTGAAGAATGTGTGGAAGTCGAGAACATTATCTCGGAAAGCAAAAATGGGTATGTTTGAAGGAATAGTGGTTCCAACAATGTTGTATGGTTGCGAGGCGTGGGCTATGGATAGAATTGTGCGCAGGAGGATGGATGTGCTGGAAATGAGATGTTTGAGGACAATGTGTGGTGTGAGGTGGTTTGATCGAGTAAGTAACGTAAGGGTAAGAGAGAAGTGTGGAAATAAAAAGAGCGTGGTTGAGAGAGCAGAAGAGGGTGTTTTGAAATGGTTTGGGCACATGGAGAGAATGAGTGAGGAAAGATTGACCAAGAGGATATATGTGTCGGAGGTGGAGGGAACGAGGAGAAGAGGGAGACCTATGTATACACATGTGTATGGTTATACATGTATGTATATACATGTGTATGGGGGTGGGTTGGGCCATTTCTTTCGTCTGTTTCCTTGCGCTACCTCGCAAACGCGGGAGACAGCGACGAAGCAAAAAAAAAAAAAGAATATATATATATATATATATATATATATATATATATATATATATATATATATATATATATATATATTCCTATGAGTCCACGGGGAAAATGAAACACGAAAAGTTCCCAAGTGCACTTTCGTGTAATAATCACATCATCAGGGGAGACACAAGAGAGAAATATAACAATCACTTGATATACATCGAAGAGATGAAGCTAGGACGCCATTTGCTAAACATGTGATTGGACAATCACATGTTTACCAGAATGGAAAAAGGTAAGAACAAAGAAGGTAAGGGGAGTGGGGGAGGAATGGGATGCATTTAGAGAAGCAGTGATGGCTTGCGCAAAAGATGCTTGTGGCATGAGAAGCGTGGGCGGTGGGTTGATTAGAAAGGGTAGTGAGTGGTGAGATGAAGAAGTAAGATTATTAGCGAAAGAGAAGAGAGGCATTTGGACCATTTTTGCAGGGAAAAAATGCAAATGAGTGGGAGATGTATAAAAGAAAGAGGCAGGAGGTCAAGAGAAAGGTGCAAGAGGTGAAAAAGAGGGCAAATGATAGTTGGGGTGAGGGAGTATCATTAAATTTTAGGGAGAATAAAAAGATGTTTTGGAAGGGGGTAAATAAAGTGCGTAAGACAAGGGAGCAAATGGGAACTTCAGTGAAGGGGGCTAATGGGGAGGTGATAACAAGTAGTGGTGATGTGACAAGGAGATGGAGTGAGTATTTTGAAGGTTTGTTGAATGTGTTTGATGATAGAGTGGCAGATATAGGGTGTTTTGGTCGAGGTGGTGTGCAAAGTGAGAGGGTTAGGGAAAATGAATTGGTAAACAGAGAAGAGGTAGTAAAAGCTTTGTGGAAGATGAAAGCCGGCAAGGCAGCAGGTTTGGATGGTCTTGCAGTGGAATTTTTTAAAAAAGGGGTGACTGTATTGTTGACTGGATGGTAAGGTTATCTAATGTATGTATGATTCATGGTGAGGTGCCTGAGGATTGGCGGAATGCTTGCATAGTGCCATTGTACAAAGGCAAAGGGGATAAGAGTGAGTGCTCAAATTACAGAGGTATAAGTTTGTTGAGTATTCCTGGTAAATTATATGGGAGGGTATTGATTGAGAGGGTGAAGGCATGCACAGAGCATCAGATTGGGGAAGAGCAGTGTGGTTTCAGAAGTGGTAGAGGATGTGTGGATCAAGTGTTTGCATTGAAGAATATGTGTGAGAAATACTTAGAAAAGCAAATGGATTTGTATGTAGCATTTATGGATCTGGAGAAGGCATATGACAGAGTTGATAGAAATGCTCTGTGGAAGGTATTAAGAATATATGGTGTGGGAGGCATGTTGTTAGAAGCAGTGAAAAGTTTTTATCGAGGATGCAAAGCATGTGTACGTGTAGGAAGAAAGGAAAGTGATTGGTTTTCAGTGAATGTAGGTTTGAGGCAGGGGTGTGCGATGTCTCCATGGTTGTTTGATTTGTTTATGGATAGAGCTGTTAGGGAGGTGAATGCAAGAGTTTTGGATAGAGGGGCAAGTATGCGGTCTGTTGTGGATGAGAGAGCTTGGGTAGTGAGTCAGTTGTTGTTCGCTGATGATACAGCGCTGGTGGCTGGTTCATGTAAGAAACTGCAGAAGCTGGTGACTGAGTCTGGTAAAGTGTGTGAAAGAAGAAAATTAAGAGTAAATGTGAATAAGAGCAAGGTTATTAGGTACAGTAGGGTTGAGGGTCAAGTCAATTGGGAGGGGAGTTTGAATGGAGAAAAACTGGAGGAAGTGAAGTGTTTTAGATATCTGGGAGTGGATCTGGCAGCGGATGGAACCATGGAAGCGGAAGTGGATCATAGGGTGGGGGAGGGGGCGAAAATTCTGGGAGCCTTGAAGAATGTGTGGAAGTCGAGAACATTATCTCGGAAATCAAAAATGGGTATGTTTGAAGGAATAGTGGTTCCAACAATGTTGTATGGTTGCGAGGCGTGGGCTATGGATAGAGTTGTGCGCAGGAGGATGGATGTGCTGGAAATGAGATGTTTGAGGACAATGTGTGGTGTGAGGTGGTTTGATCGAGTAAGTAACGTAAGGGTAAGAGAGATGTGTGGAAATAAAAAGAGCGTGGTTGAGAGAGCAGAAGAGGGTGTTTTGAAATGGTTCGGGCACATGGAGAGAATGAGTGAGGAAAGATTGACCAAGAGAATATATGTGTCGGAGGTGGAGGGAACGAGGAGAAGAGGGAGACCAAATTGGAGGTGGAAAGATGGAGTGAAAAAGATTTTGTGTGATCGGGGCCTGAACATGCAGGAGGGTGAAAGGAGGGCAAGGAATAGAGTGAATTGGAGCGATGTGGTATACCGGGGTTGACGTGCTGTCGGTGGATTGAATCAAGGCATGTGAAGCGTCTGGGGTAAACCATGGAAAGCTGTGTAGGTATGTATATTTGCGTGTGTGGACGTATGTATATACATGTGTATGGGGGTGGGTTGGGCCATTTCTTTCGTCTGTTTCCTTGCGCTACCTCGCAAACGCGGGAGACAGCGACAAAGCAAAAAAAAAAAAAATATATATATATATATATAAATATATATATATAAATATATATATATATATATATATATATATATATATATATATATATATATATATATATATATATATATATATATATATATATATATATATATATATATATATGTTTACATATATGTATACATATCATTATTATACTTAATCGCTGTTTCCCGCGTCAGCGAGGTAGCAACAGGAAACAGACGAAGAATGGCCCATCCACTCATATACACTAATATATAGGTAAACGCCCATACACGCACATATACATACATATGTAAATACATATCAATATATACACATATGCATACATATACATGCACATACACAGACATATACATACATACATACACATGTACATATTCATGCTTGCTTGCTTTTATCCATACCCGTCGCTACCCCACCCCACAGGAAACAGCATTGCTACTCCATGCTTCAGTTGATGTAGCGCCAGGGAAATAGACAAAAAAAGGCCACATTCGTTCCCACTCAGTCTCTAACCGGCATGTGCAATACACCGAAACCACAACTCCCTATCCACATCCAGGCCCACAGACCTTCCCATGGTTTACCCAAGACACTTCAAATGTCTTGTTTCAGTCCATTATCAGCACGTCGATCACGGTATACCACATCATTCCAATTCACTCTGTTCCTTACATGCATCTCACCCTCCCTTATATTCAAGCCCCGACCGCTCAAAATCTTTTTCACTCCATCCTTCCACTTCCAATTTGCTCTCCTGCCTCTCCCTGTTCCCTCTACCTCTGACACATATCTCCTCTTTGTCAGTCTTTCCTCGATTTTTCTCTCCATATGTCCAAACCATTTCAACACAACCTCTTCTGCTCTTTCAACTATATTCTTTTTATTTGCATACATCTGTCGCCCTTTCATTATTTACTCGATCAAACCACCTCACACCACATATTGTCCTACAACATTTCATTTCCAACACATCTACCCTCCTCTGTACAACCCTATCTATAGCCAATGCCTCGCAACCATATAACATTGTTGGAACTACTATTCCTTCAAACATACCTATTTCTTTGCTCGAGGATAACGTTCTCTCCTTCCACACATTTTTCATAGCTCCTAGAACCTTCGCCCCCTCTCCCACCTTGTGACTCACTTCAACTTCCATGGTTCTATTCGCTGCCAAGTTCACTCCCAGATATCTAAAACACTTTACTTCATTTTTTTCTCCATTTAGACTTTCATCCTAATAAACTTGTCCCTCAACCCTACTGAACCTAATAACCTTGCTCTTTTTTACATTTACTCTCAACTTTCTCCTTTCACACACATTTTCAAACTCAGCTACCAACTTCTTCAGTTTCCAACTCGAATCAGCCATTAGAGCAATATACTCGCCCATCTCTCCAAAACTCTTGCATCTACCACCTTAACCACCACATCCTTAAACATATTAAACAACCATGGGGGCATCACACACCCCTGCCGCAGACCGACATTCACTCTCCTCTCTCCCTACTCGTCCAAATGCCTTATATCCTTGGTAAAAACTCTTCACTGTTTCTAGCAGCTTACCTCCTATACCATATACTCTTAAGACCTTTCACAAAGCATCTCTATCAACTCTATCATATGCCTTCTTCAGATTCATAAATGCTACATACAGATCCATCTATTTTTTTAAGTATATTTTTCACACACATTCTTCAAAGCGAATACCTGATCCACACATCCTCAATCACTTCTGAAACCACACTGCTCCTTCCAGTCTGATGCTCTGTACATGCCTTCACCCTCTCAACCAATACTCTCTCATATAATTTCCCAGGAATACCCAGCAAACTTTTTGGCTCTGTAGTTTGAAAACTGACCTCTGTCCTCTTTGTCTTTGTAAAATGGCACTATGCATGCATTCCGCCAATTCTCAGGCACTTCACCATGAACTATACATACAATGAATATCTTTACCAACCAAACAACAACACAGTCACCCCCTTTTCAATGAACTCTACTGCAATACCACCCAAACCCACTGCCTTGCCGGATTTCCGCAAAGCTTTCATTACCACTTCGACCCTATGAGCTCGACTCTGGGCAGCCCGTGATTCGTCACGGTCAGCAGCACTAACCGCTACACTGCGTTAAACTTTATTGTAATCTGCAAACATCATATACGGATGAGTAAGATTATTGGGAAAATTTTTCTCCCGAGTGTTGCAAGGTCGCGACGTTATAAAAGCCTTGGATTAGGTAGAATAAGAAAAGTAAGTGTGTTTCTAATGAAACAGATGACATGCGATATGACATCTTCAGAGCATATATTCCACGTGATTCACTGACAACTGCCCAGAATCATCCTCTTTTCTCTGTATTTTATCATCAAGTGTTCGCCCTAGCGCCTCCTCCTACTTTCCTACCACATCTTCCCTAACTTCATTATACTACAACGGCTGTCCATTGCCTCATCTCTCTTTCTCACTACAAATTTCCACCTTCAGTGTTCTTTACCAGCCATCCCTTCCCTAGTTCCTGTTTCTCACCACACGTGCCAGCTACTGCAATTCTTTTCACTTCCCATCCTTTATTCCCCCACTTCATCATCCACTACCACACAACCAGCTAAAACTATGGAAATAAGGTTATCCTCTTTCCCTTGACTAGTCAGGGAGGGTTCCAGCCTTCAACATGTCGTTTGATGCACCTGCGATGAAAAATTTCCAGGAAAGGCAAAAATTCTTCATGGAAAAATTGCTTTCATACATTTTTACCCTTAGAATGTTTTGCCTAATTGGTCCCCTCGACGGTAGCACAGAGTTCAGGCAGAGCTGGTGACTGTGTGGCTCATATGTTACCGTGTAGTTCTGGGGGAGAGGAAGTCACCCACTCTTATATAGGACATCGAGCACCGTTGTGGGTCCTACAGCGTAGCGCTGCGGGGGGTAAGGCCACAAGTACGATATGAATCACCAAGTTGTTGCTGTTGAAGGAGAGGCAGCCAACACAGCCTTGGTTTGAGAATGTGGTACTGGAGGAGAGGCTGTCACCACGTGTGTTGCACATGACAGCCAGCACCTCTGTGGCTCCAAAGCGTCACCACGTGATGACCGAGAGACAGTCATCAACAGATGCAACTTCTTATGGTCATCAAAGCCACATATGGCCACCACCACTACATAAGTGGAATTCTTGTAACACCTACCGGAGCCACCTCAGCTTATATGAACGGAATAACTGAAGAATTATGAATGTTTCTTGTCTTGTCTCACCTCAGAGGCGTCATGGGAGTTTTCCCGTCCACGTTTTCTCGCCTTCCTGCTACACCTAGTTACTTCACTTTGTTCATAGCAACTCTATAAAACTTCCTCCTTTCAAACGCTCGTTCAAACTCACTTACATATCATCTTTCATTTTGCTGTCACTACTGATCTCTTGGAAGAAAACATTCATTCTTCCCTCTGTATTTTTTGCGTGTATACATTTGTTTATATCATTAACTTAAAAAACTTTAAATATCTTGATCCTCTTAACTCGTTAGATATCACTGATAACAGTGATAACATACCGGGAAAACTCAGACATCGTTGTCTCCTATCACCACACGCTAGTCAAGACCTGTGTAGCATTCTGGAACGAGCAAAACATGATCCAATATATCTGGGATCGTATAACTGTTCTAGCTTTCTTTATATGACAATTCTCAGTTTTCTCAGAAAAGTATAAGCTAGTAATTCAATACTTTTCGTATGACATTTTTTTGCATGGGGAAAAGTACAATATCTCAACTATTTACTCATCACAATAGCATGTATCAAACTCTGATGCAAGAAAAAAGAATGGACATTGTTTTTTTCTAGAATTTAAGGAGGTAAACTTAAAAATAATACAAGAGAAAACAGTGAAAAAAAAAACATTAAAGGTAAAAAAAGAAGATTGATCAAACAGTTTCTGAACAACAGGAAATTCAGAGTCGACTGGACATGCAAACGTAACTATATCTGAAGATGTTCTGTCAGGGGTGGCGCAAGGAGCCGGGTCAGCCCACGTTCTCTTCAGTAAGATTACTTACTGATGATACCGGAGTGAGTCATACCACAGGATCAGAGGAAAACTAACAACACGTAGAAATGTTTTTGTGTAATTCATATATAAGCAGAAGGGAACTTAATGAAGTCTAATGTAGAAAATAGACTAGGTCATGGGTTGGTTAGCAGACATTGATGACACCATACACCATTTTCCCAAACAAGGACAAACGAGGGAGAGGGTGAAATCTCCAAAGCTGTCATTATCAACATAAACAAGATACTGACACCTGATACAAGATAGTATTATCAAGTGGAATGATCATGAAAACCTTCACTATGAATGATACAGTTGATGTTGGACTGCTTATTGCTTTGTCTTATGCTTACCAACGAAGAAACGGAAATAAACAAGTTGGAGAGAATTGAGACGCACTTCATATGTCAAATTGAGGGAATGGTATGATCAGAACTGCCATGTGAAGGCTCACAGTGATTGAACTATGCCACCTAAAAAGAAGACGAGAAGAAAAGCATCATTGTTTGTGCATGACAGCAAACTGAAGGTACAACATGATCGACCTAATGATATCGGCACAAGGAAGATACAGAATAATAATGTCTGCAACAATACCATGACATATCAAACAAAAACACTGGAGAGCGAGGAACTTACGATGGTAAATTAATTCAAAATACTGCCAAGCGAGGTCATATGTATCCATGGGAGACCTAAGGGTACATTATCGAATAATCTATATATGTTTTAACAGTTTCGGACGAAACCATGATTTGCAAGAATCATGCAAAATGCCTAGTGGTAAAGATAAACAGTATGATCCCTCAAGCAAGACGTGCGGTGAGTGCTACGCGTTAGTTATGCTTAATCATAAAATCTCATCGTAGGTGTTCGCAGGTGCACACTCTACTTACATATACTACCTCTATATATATCTGTTTTTCATAGCCTCCAGAATATTAATTTCACTAAAAGAATTTGGATGTCCTTTCTTCCGAGGAATTATAATGCGCTTAATTAGGTAATTAAAACCTTGAAGGTCATTATCCGGCTGAATAATTTCTACTCTAAAGTTACCTGGTGCCACTGGCCAGGGTGAGGGACCTCCAGCGCCCTGCCTGGCCTGGCCTCAGCCCCGGACAACGTGGTCTCGGGGACGGCAGGCCACCACAGGGAACATCTGCAGTATAAAGATGAAAATCTCAGTATACATGAAGAAGCATTAAGTACAAATTGTACAACATGCTATCTATTTTGAAAGTTGTAATCGTGTGAAATGTCAACACAAGAAGAGATTTTTTAGATAACGTTTAGGTCTGAAAAATTTGCTCTTGATATTGATCTTGCTATTACACTTGTACAGTAATATGAGCTCGTGCCAACAAATCTATGAAAAAATTTCAAAATACTAGTGAACACTCCCTCTCTGCTCTCATTTATGTAGAATGGAATAGAAACAGTCGCTGACAGAAGTCTTGAAGGTCCGTTGGCGAGCTCACGGTTCTCATGTTCGAATCATGATCGTAAGCGAACCTCGGTGCTTTGCCCTGGTAACATAACTGTAACAGAGCTGATCTGGTGAGGGTGGAGATGAAGGCTACGGACTCACCAGCACTACATTACCCAACCTAACAATATCCAATGTGTAGTGGCTTTCATGTACAAGATACGCCCCTGATCGTCCTCAGTGTTAGGTAAGTGGGACAAACTTTTGTTTTAAGTGTTTTTGTTGCCTTCATGCCATCAGGACTTGGTGGGTTCATCATAAATGAACGATCTTTTGACCTAGAGATAGTTTCTATCATCTTTCGCCAGTTGTGTTCGGTTAAGTCAGTTTATATATTTGCTTACTGAAATCATTCAAATGTTGCAACCGTTCCGAGTAAATCTTTTTCACATGCTACAGCCTGTAGTGAAGTCTCATTTACATGTTCTGTTATACTCAAGTTAATGAATATTGTCAAGAATCGTAAATGTTGAGGTGAAATTCAGGAGAATCCATTTCCCTAATTGTAAAGTGGCCATATATTCATATATAAGATCAGTATAAGAATAAGCAACTTAAGACTCATCCACCATGACCAGTACAATATATAAAGCACAGTGTAGGCCAGGTGTAATGACTCTCTAAGCTTCCAATCTAGTGTCAGATTTAGTGACAGTTGTAGATGTGTGAATAATTCGTGTGTTTCCGAATAATTGAAGAAAAATATGGGAAACGGCAGAGGTTTAGAGGAAAGAGGACTATCACTAGGAGAGTTTGGAAGAGAGGAAATGATTTAAAGAAGTTGCTGAAATGTTTTCTGTTAAGGTTCATAAGAATATATCCTGTACAAGAAGTTGAGTTAGCACAATTTTTTCTTTTTTATGAAAGAGTGCTTGACTCTGAGATCAACAGCTCTGCAGGGATTCTGTGCAGAAATGAAAGCAAAGACTCAAGAAATTAGAGATTTTTATGGCGTGAGACTTTCTATCCTCAGTGTTGAAGGCATCAGAGAAGTAGGGCTCTACTGCCACGCCAAATGACACAGATGAGGCAACTTTGGCCAAAGTTGAAGCTGGAAATCTACATGGAAGTGTTGTAATCATCATCCATGAGTCTCTTAATATGTCTAAGGTTGGGGCAAGGTGTGTTGCCAGATACTTTACCGCTTAGGAATGACAGTAGAGGTTTGTCTCATGTCCTGAGCTGCTTCTACAATATGAAGGTAATCCAGACAGATTTCTTTCCCGTCTGGTTATAGGTTATGAGGCCTGGAGTCCATACAGTACAAACGCCTGAATTCTGCGAAGCTCGTGATATTCCTAACTCGACTCCACGGTGGTAAGATCATGGCCTCGTTGTTTGCTGGGATGAAACGTCAAAGGAATTCTACTTAGTGACTGTATATCGCATATAACAACATTCATATTTATTGGAAAACAATGCCATGAAATCAAAAAAGAAAAATTGCGAGGAACGTTAACCGAAGGTGTAATTATGCTCCATTACAATGCAGCCGCCCACAAGGCCCACACTGCACAAGCTGCATTCACTGTTTGTAATTTCAAGCAACTAACCCAATTCGTCATGCAAACCAAACTAGACCAGACCAGACCAGGCGTCACCTGACTACAAACCATTATATAATCTCAAGTCCCACCTGGCCGGTCGCCGCTCTGATGATGATGATGATGATGAGAGCAGAGCTGAGACGCATGACAAGATGTGGTCTTGCTACCCAGGTGACGTAGTGTGTGAATAATGATATAACTCGGTTGGGTTCTTGAGCGGTAGTAAAGTATTGTCATGAAGATTTCAGATCGTTGTCGATGGTAATCTCAGGATTATTAATATCTACTGTTACTAAAAGCTCTACTTTACCATCAGATGTTATTATTTTATCTTCATAACGCTTTACTATGCATTAGTCAACATAGGATCCATATCTGCCACTTTTCAACCCACTCTGATAGTTTGTTTAGGTAAATTTGGATTCGTCTGTAATCTTTTTTGCAGATTATTCCACCTAACCTTTTTTAGTATTTTCGTCAAACTTGGGAAATCTTATATTATTTGGAAATGAAAGCAACGTTCTCCATTATCATGACGAGGACGCCAATAACTTAACCTTGTGGCAGATTAAGAGCTTTTCTTCCAACCGTATATTACATTCCAATACGAAAACCTTTAATATTAAGAGAGAGAGAGAGAGAGAGAGAGAGAGAGAGAGAGAGAGAGAGAGAGAGAGAGAGAGAGAGAGAGAGAGAGAGAGAGAGAGAGAGAGGGGGGGGGGGGAGAGAGAGAGAGAGAGAGAGAGAGAGAGAGAGAGAGAGAGAGAGAGAGAGAGAGGAGGGGGGGGGGAGAAAGGAGAGAGAGAGAGAGAGAGAGAGAGAGAGAGAGAGAGAGAGAGAGAGAGAGAGAGAGAGAGAGAGAGAGAGAGAGAGAGAGAGAGGGGGGGGAGAAAGGAGAGAGAGAGAGAGAGAGAGAGAGAGAGAGAGAGAGAGAGAGAGAGAGAGAGAGAGAGAGAGAGAGAGAGAGAGAGAGAGAGAGAGAGAGAGAGAGTCAGTTTTTTTTCCAGAGCTGAGTTAAAGTTTCTCATAATATATGATGAGGATGGCTTTATCACCAGCAGTAATATTATTCCTTCCACTTACAACTTCTGAAACTTGTCATCTGCATCAACTTCGCTGAATTTGAAACTTTGTAACTTGTACCATAACTTTGAGTCTGTTGCTACTAACTTTCTGGTCGATGTAACTCCTCAGTGTCTCCTGTTACTGGTATTTTGTACCAGTAACTCCTCAAAGTCCTCTGTTACTGGCTTGTCTGTTCCCCTTAACAACTTAGTCTCTTGTTACTGGCTTTATGGTCCCCATGACCGCAAACAGCCCACAGCAAATGGTTTTCTGGTCCCAGTGACGTTGTCACAGACTCATACGTCAGTACGACAACTCAGAGGGGTGTTACCGGTTTCCATCTGCTTGACTGTACCACTAGAAGTACAAATTCGCTTCAGACCTTTTCATTCCAAAAGAGTCTACTTTTCCATACTTCTGGACGTAACAGAATCTTGGGCTGCAGGACCCTTTTACAAAGGTCTTGGGTAAAACTTAAGACTCAGTCATAGATATTGGTTTTAGGTTATTATCTTTTCGTGTCATCTGAGACGGCGCAGGCAACTAGGGCCTTAATCAAGGTCATCCCATTAACGCTATATATATATTTTTTTTTTCTTTTTGCTTTGTCGCTGTCTCCCGCGTTTGCGAGGTAGCGCAAGGAAACAGACGAAAGAAATGGCCCAACCCACCCCCATACACATGTATATACATACACGTCCACACACGCAAATATACATACCTACACAGCTTTCCATGGTTTACCCCAGACGCTTCACATGCCCTGATTCAATCCACTGACAGCACGTCAACCCCGGTATACCACATCGATCCAATTCACTCTATTCCTTGCCCTCCTTTCACCCTCCTGCATGTTCAGGCCCCAATCACACAAAATCTTTTTCACTCCATCTTTCCACCTCCAATTTGGTCTCCCACTTCTCCTCGTTCCCTCCACCTCCGATACATATATCCTCTTGGTCAATCTTTCCTCACTCATTCTCTCCATGTGACCAAACCATTTCAAAACACCCTCTTCTGCTCTCTCAACCACGCTCTTTTTATTTCCACACATCTCTCTTAGCCTTACGTTACTTACTCGATCAAACCACCTCACACCATACATTGTCCTCAAACATTTCATTTCCAGCACATCCACCCTCCGCCGCAGAACTCTATCCATAGCCCACGCCTCGCAACCATACAAAATTGTTGGAGCCACTATTGCTTCAAACATACCCATTTTTGCTTTCCGAGATAATGTTCTCGACTTCCACACATTCTTCAAGGCTCCCAGGATATTAGCCCCCTCCCCCACCCTATGATCCACTTCCGCTTCCATGGTTCCATCCGCTGCCAGATCCACTCCCAGATATCTAAAACACTTTACTTCCTTCAGTTTTTCTCCATTCAAATTTACCTCCCAATTGACTTGACCCTCAACCCTACTGTACCTAATAACCTTGCTCTTATTCACATTTACTCTTAACTTTCTTCTTTCACACACTTTACCAAACTCAGTCACCAGCTTCTGCAGTTTCTCACATAAATCAGCCACCAGCTCTGTATCATCAGCGAACAACAACTGACTCACTTCCCAAGCTCTCTCATCCACAACAGACTTCATACTTGCCCTCTTTCCAAAACTCTTGCATTCACCTCCCTAACAACCCCATCCATAAACAAATTAAACAACCATGGAGACATCACACACCCCTGCCGCAAACCTACATTCACTGAGAACCAATCACTTTCCTCTCTTCCTACACGTACACATGCCTTACATCCTCGATAAAAACTTTTCACTGCTTCGAACAACTTGCCTCCCACACCACATATTCTTAATAACTTCCACAGAGCATCTCTATCAACTCTATCATATGCCTTCTCCAGATCCATAAATGCTACATACAAATCCATTTGCTTTTCTAAGTATTTCTCACATACATTCTTCAAAGCAAACACCTGATCCACACATCCTCTACCACTTCTGAAACCACACTGCTCTTCCCCAAGCTGATGTTCTGTACATGCCTTCACCGTCTCAATCAATACCCTCCCATATGATTTACCAGGAATACTCAACAAACTTATACCTCTGAAATTTGAGCACTCACTCTTATCCCCTATGCCTTTGTACAATGGCACTATGTAAGCATTCCACCAATCCTCAGGCACCTCACCATGAGTCATACATACATTAAATAACCTTACCAACCAGCCAACAATACAGTCACCCCCTTTTTGATAAATTCCACTGCAATACCATTCAAACCTGCTGCCTTGCCGGCTTCCATCTTCCGCAAAGCTTTTACTACCTCTTCTCTGTTTACCAAATCATTTTCCCTAACCCTCTCACTTTGCACACCACCTCGAGCAAAACACCCTATATCTGCCACTCTATCATCAAACACATTCAACAAACCTTCAAAATACTCACTCCACCTCTTTCTCACATCACCACTACTTGTTATCACCTCCCATTTGCGCCCTTCACAGAAGTTTCCATTTGCTCCCTTGTCTTACGCACTTTATTTACCTCCTTCCAGAACATCTTTTTATTCTCCCTAAAATTTAATGATACTCTCTCACCCCAACTCTCATTTGCCCTCTTTTTCACCTCTTGTACCTTTCTCTTGACCTCCTGTCTCTTTCTTTTATACATCTCCCACTCAATTGCATTACAGTTGATATATATATATATATATATATCATACACATGTATATACATACGTCCACACACGCAAATATACATACCTACACAGCTTTCCATGGTTTACCCCAGACGCTTCACATGCCTTGATTCAATCCACTGACAGCACGTCAACCCCGGTATACCACATCGCTCCAATTCACTCTATTCCTTGCCCTCCTTTCACCCTCCTGCATGTTCAGGCCCCGATCACACAAAATCTTTTTCACTCCATCTTTCCACCTCCAATTTGGTCTCCCTCTTCTCCTTGTTCCCTCCACCTCCGACACATATATCCTCTTGGTCAATCTTTCCTCACTCATCCTCTCCATATGCCCAAACCACTTCAAAACACCCTCTTCTGCTCTCTCAACCACGCTCTTTTTATTTCCACACATCTCTCTTACCCTTACGTTACTTACTCGATCAAACCACCTCACACCACACATTGTCCTCAAACATCTCATTTCCAGCACATCCATCCTCCTGCGCACAACTCTATCCATAGCCCACGCCTCGCAACCATACAACATTGTTGGAACCACTATTCCTTCAAACATACCCATTTTTGCTTTCCGAGATAATGTTCTCGACTTCCACATATATATATATATATATATATATATATATATATATATATATATATATATATATATATATATATATATATATATATATATATATATATATATATATATATATATATATATATATATATATATATATATATATATATATATATATATATATATATATATATATATATATATATATATATATATATATATATATATATATATATATATATATATATATATATATATATATATATATATATATATATATATATATATATATATATATATATATATATATATATATATATATATATATATATATATATATATATATATATATATATATATATATATATATATATATATATATATATATATATATAATATATATATATATATATATATATATATATATATATATATATATATATATATATATATATATATATATATATATATATATATATATATATATATATATATATATATATATATATATATATATATATATATATATATATATATATATATATATATATATATATATATATATATATATATATATATATATATATATATATATATATATATATATATATATATATATATATATATATATATATATATATATATATATATATATATATATATATATATATATATATATATATATATATATATATATATATAATATATATATATATATATATATATATATATATATATATATATATATATATATATATATATATATATATATATATATATATATATATATATATATATATATATATATATATATATCCCTGGGGATAGGGGAGAAAGAATACTTCCCACGCGTTCCTCACGTGTCGTAGAAGGCGACTAAAGGGGACGGGAGCGGGGGGCCAGAAACCCTCCCCTCCTTGTATTTTGACTTTCTAAAAGGGGAAACAGAAGAAGGAGTCACGCGGGGAGTGCTCATCTTCCTCGAAGGCTCAGATTGGGGTGTCTAAATGCGTGTGGATGTAACCAAGATGAGAGAAAAGGAGAGATAGGTAGTATGTTTGAGGAAAGGAACCTGGATGTTTTGGCTCTGAGTGAAACGAAGCTCAAGGGTAGAGGGGAAAAGTGGTTTAGGAATGTCTTGGGAGAAGAGTCAGGGGTTAGTGAGAGGACAAGAGCAAGGGAAGGAGTAGCACTACTCCTGAAACAGGAGTTGTGGGAGTATGTGATAAAGTGTAAGAAAGTAAATTCTGGATTGATGTGGGTAAAACTGAAAGTTGATGGAGAGAGATGGGTGCATTATTGGTGCATATGCACCTGGGCATGAGAAGAAAGATCATGAGAAGCAAGTGTTTTGGGAGCATCTGAATGACTGTGTTAGTGGTTTTGATACACAAGACCGGGATATAGTGATGGGTGATTTGAATGCAAAGGTGAGTAATGTGGCAGTTGAGGGAATAATAGGTATACATGGGGTGCTCAGTGTTGTAAAGGGAAATGGTGAAGAGCTTGTAGATTTATGTGCTGAAAAAGGACTAGTGATTGGGAATACCTGGTTTAAAAAGCGAGATATACATAAGTATACGTAGGTAAATAGGAGAGATTGCCAGAGAGCGTTATTGGATTACGTGATAATTGATAGGCAAATAGAGAGAGTTTTGGATGTTAATGTGCTGAGAGGTGCAATTGGAGGGATGTCTGATCATTATCTTGTGGAGGCGAAGGTGAAGATTTGTATGGGTTTTCCGAAAAGAGGAGAGAATATTAGGGTGAAGAGAGTGGTGAGAGTAACTGAGCTTGGGAAGGAGACTTGTGTAAGGAAGTACCAGGAGTGACTGAGTACAGAATGGAAAGAGGTGAGAACAAAGGAGGTAAGGGGAGTGGGGGAGGAATGGGATGTATTTAGGGAATCAGTGATGGCTTGCGCAAAAGATGCTTGTGGCATGAGAAGCGTGGGAGATGGGCTGATTAGAAAGGGTAGTGAGTGGTGGGATGAAGAAGTAAGATCATTAGTGAAAGAGAAGAGAGAGGCATTTGGACGATTTTTGCAAGGAAAAAATGCAAATGAGTGGGAGATGTATAAAAGAAAGAGGCAGGAGGTCAAGATAAAGGTGCAAGAGGTGAAAATGAGGGCAAATGAGAGTTGGGGTGAGAGAGTATCATTAAATTTTAGGGAGAATAAAAAGATGTTCTGGAAGGAGGTAAATAAAGTGCGTAAGACAAGGGAGCAAATGGGAACTTCAGTGAAGGGGGCTAATGGGGAGGTGATAACAAGTAGTGGTGATGTGAGAAGGAGATGAAGTGAGTATTTTGAAGGTTTGTTGAATGTGTTTGATGATGGAGTGGCAGATGTAGGGTGTTTTGTCCAAGGTGGTGTGCAAAGTGAGAGGGTTAGGGAAAATGATTTGGTAAACAGAGAAGAGGTAGTAAAAGCTTTGTGGAAGATGAAAGCCGGCAAGACAGCAGGTTTGAATGGTATTGCAGTGGAATTTATCAAAAAGGGGGTGACTGTATTGTTGGCTGGTTGGTAAGGTTATTTGATGTATGTATGATTCATGGTGAGGTGCCTGAGGATTGGTGGAATGCTTACATAGTGCCATTGTACAAAGGCAAAGGAGATAAGAGTGAGTGCTCAAATTACAGAGGTATAAGTTTGTTGAGTATTCCTGGTAAATCATATGGGAGGGTATTGATTGAGAGGGTGAAGGCATGTACAGAGCATCAGCTTGGGGAAGAGCAGTGTGGTTTCAGAAGTGGTAGAGGATGTGTGGATCAGGTTTATGCTCTGAAGAATGTATGCGAGAAATTCTTAGAAAAGCTAATGGATTTGTATGTAGCATTTATGGATCTGGAGAAGGCATATGATAAAGTTGATAGAGATGCTCTGTGGAAGGTATTAAGAATATATGGTGTGGGAGGCAAGTTCTTAGAAGCAGTGAAAAGTTTTTATCGAGGATGTAAGGCATGTGTACGTGAGGAAGGGAGGAAAGTGATTGGTTCTCAGTGAATGTAGGTTTACGGCAGGGGTGTGTGATGTCTCCATGGTTGTTTAATTTGTTTATGGATGGGGTTGTTAGGGAGGTGAATGCAAGAGTTTTGGAAAGAGGGGCAAGTATGAAGTCTGTTGGAGATGAGAAAGCTTGGGAAGTGAGTCAGTTGTTGTTCGCTGATGATACAGCGCTGGTGGCTGATTCATGTGAGAAACTGCAGATGCCGGTGACTGAGTTTGGTAAAGTGTGTGAAAGAAGAAAGTTAAGAGTAAACGTGAATAAGAGCAAGATTGTTAGGTACAGTAGTGTTGAGTGTCAAGTCAATTGGGAGGTAAGTTTGAATGGAGAAAAACTGGAGGAAGTAAAGTGTTTTAGATATTTGAGAGTGGATCTGGCAGCGGATGGAACCATGGAAGCGTAAGTGAATCATAGTGTGGGGGAAGGGGCGAAAATCCTGGGAGCCTTGAAGAATGTTTGGAAGTCGAGAACATTATCTCAGAAAGCAAAAATGGGTATGTTTGAAGGAATAGTGGCTCCAACAATGTTGTATGGTTGCGAGGCGTGGGCTATGGATAGAGTTTTGCGTAGGAGGGTGGATGTGCTGGAAATGCGATGTTTGAGGACAATATATGGTGTGAGGTGGATCGATCGAGTAAGTAATGTAAGGGTAAGAGAGATGTGTGGAAATAAAAAGAGTATGGTTGAGAGAGCGGAAGAGGGTGTTTTGAAATGGTTTGGTCACATGGAGAGAATGAGTGAGGAAAGGTTGACCAAGAGGATATATGTGTCGTAGGTGGAGGGAACGAGAAGTGGGAGACCAAAATGGAGGTGGAAAGATGGAGTGAAAAACATTTTGAGTGATCGGGGCCTAAACATGCAGGAGGGCGAAATGCGTGCAAGGAATAGAGTGAATTGGAACGATGTGGTGTACCGGGGTCGACGTGCTGTCAATGGATTGAACCAGGGCATGTGAAGCGTCTGGGGTAAACCATGGAAAGTTCTGTGTGGGGCCTGGATGTGGAAAGGGAGCTGTGGTTTCGGGCATTATTGCATGACAGCTAGAGACTGAGTGTGAACGATTGCCGCCTTTGTTGTCTTTTACCAGCGCTACCTCGCACACATGAGGGGGAGGGGGTTGTTATTCCATGCGTGGTGAGGTGGCGATGGGAATAAATAAAGACAGATAGCATGAATTATGTACATAGGTATAAATGTATATGTCTGTGTGTGTATATATATGTGTGTACATTGAGATGTATAGGTATGTATATTTGCGTGTGTGGACGTGTATGTATATACATGTGTATATGGGTGGGTTGGGCCATTCTTTCGTCTGTTTCTTTGCGCTACCTCGCTAACGCGGGAGACAGCAACAAAGCAAAATAGATAAAAATTAATAAATGTATATATATATATATATATATATATATATATATATATATATATATATATATATATATATATATATATATATATATATATATATATATATATATATATATATATTTCTTTTTTCTTTTTCTTTTAAACTATTTGCCATTTCCCGTGTTAGCGAGGTAGCGTTAAGAACAGAGGACTGGGCCTTTGAGGGAATATCCTCACCTGGCCCCCTCTGTTCCTTCTTTTGGAAAATTAAAAAAAAAATGAGAGGGGAGGATTTCCAGCCCCCCGCTCCCTCCCCTTTTAGTCGCCTTCTACGACACGCAGGGAATACGTGGGAAGTATTCTTAATCCCCTATCCCCAGGGATAATATATATATATATATATATATATATATATATATATATATATATATATATATATATATATATATATATATATATATATATATATATATATATATATATATATATATTTATTTTTTTTTTTTATACTTTGTCGCTGTCTCCCGCGTTTGCGAGGTAGCGCAAGGAAACAGACGAAAGAAATGGCCCAACCCCCCCCCATACACATGTATATACATACGTCCACACACGCAAATATACATACCTACACAGCTTTCCATGGCTTACCCCAGACGCTTCACATGCCTTGATTCAATCCACTGACAGCACGTCAACCCCGGTACACCACATCGCTCCAATTCACTCTATTCCTTGCCCTCCTTTCACCCTCCTGCATGTTCAGGCCCCGATCACACAAAATCTTTTTCACTCCACCTTTCCACCTCCAATTTGGTCTCCCTCTTCTCCTTGTTCCCTCCACCTCCGACACATATATCCTCTTGGTCAATCTTTCCTCACTCATCCTCTCCATGTGCCCAAACCACTTCAAAACACCCTCTTCTGCTCTCTCAACCACGCTCTTTTTATTTCCACACATCTCTCTTACCCTTACGTTACTCACTCGATCAAACCACCTCACACCACACATTGTCCTCAAACATCTCATTTCCAGCACATCCATCCTCCTGCGCACATCTCTATCCATAGCCCACGCCTCGCAACCATACAACATTGTTGGAACCACTATTCCTTCAAACATATCCATTTTTGCTTTCCGAGATAATGTTCTCGACTTCCACACATTCTTCAAGGCCCCCAGAATTTTCGCCCCCTCCCCCACCCTATGATCCACTTCCGCTTCCATGGTTCCATCCGCTGCCAGATCCACTCCCAGATATCTAAAACACTTCACTTCCTCCAGTTTTTCTCCATTCAAACTCACCTCCCAATTGACTTGACCCTCAACCCTACTGTACCTAATAACCTTGCTCTTATTCACATTTACTCTTAACTTTCTTCTTCCACACACTTTACCAAACTCAGTCACCAGCTTCTGCAGTTTCTCACATGAATCAGCCACCAGCGCTGTATCATATATATATATATATATATATATATATATATATATATATTGGAAAGGATCACAATTTTGCGCGTGATCAAGATAATCCTATGAGTCCGCGGGGAAAATGAAACACTACAAGTTCCCAAGTGCACTTTCGTGTAATAATCACATCATGGGAGACACAAGAGAGAAATATAACTGTCAGTTGATATACAACGAAGAGACGTAGCTAGGACGCCATTTGTTAAACATGCGATTGTCCAAGACAGACAACGAGCGTATCATAAACTTGTCATTTTACAAATCTTATCAACAAAAAGGTAGCTAATTTGTACAGACCATTACTAATACTAAGATTATAATTATTTGTGCATCTAATAATAGAAGATTCAATGATATTTCTCGTGGTAATAGAATTAGAGTTGACAACTGAGATGGCATTACTCCAGTCAATACAATGATCATAGTCTTTAACGTGATTAAACAAGGCATTTGATTCTAGTCCCGTTCTTATACCATGTTTATGTTCCTAAAGTGTAACAGAATTCCTTACCAGTCTGACCAACATAAAACTTATCACAATTTCTACATGGCACTTTATAGATGCACCCAGGAGAATTTTCTTGTGAATTACTGATTAAGATATTCTTTATAGTATCATTGTTGCTGAAGGCAACATTTACATTAAAGGATTTAAGCAGCATGGGAAGTAAGATTATAATCAAAAGGGAGAATTAAAAGATTCTTGGTGTCAGTGGGAGGTTTGGTCTCAACTCTATAAAATGATTTCTTTGCTAACTTCAGGGATTTATCAATGAAAGATCTAGGGTACTTTAACTTAGATCCAATAGAATATATCTTCTCAAACTCTTCATCAATTAACTCTGGACTGCAAATACGTAATGCCCTAAGGAACATAGATTGAAATGATAATAATTTAACTGTGTCATGTTGAGATGAGTAATAATGGATATATGAGCGTATTTTGGTAGGTTTTCTGTATGTTCATGATCCATAGTCAAGGAACCAAGTTTAAGTTCAGCATAAAAACGATGATCATTGTATTAACTGGAGTAATGCCATCTTAGTTATTAACTCTACCTCTATTACCACGAGAAATATCATTGAATCTTCTATTATTAAATACATAACATGTCCTCAAGTTATGATTATCTGAATAGAGTAGTCGACGTTGTTGTATTTTGTTACCAGTAAACAAGCGATATGTACTGTTCTAGCTTCACCAGTCAGTTACTACCCCCCTCATCTCCACCCCAACCCCCACACCTCCCTTGGGTCCCAGGATACACCGAGTTCGACTGTGTTATCCAACATCCTGTCTCTCTCTCCAAAGCTGAGCACAAACAGTATCAAGAAGGATGACTCACAGGCTCCCTCAGCTAAATATGACAGTATCTGCACGAAGCAGTGACCTTCACCTGCCCGTGACGGACGGGGTACATGTGTGGTACGTGATCCTGGCCAACGACAAGACTGCATCCTTAAGGTCTGTGTGGTGTACCCATACTACAAATGTTCCCATCCCTATTCTTCCATATTTTTCTGTTCTATTCTTCAAATATGTTGTTAAGGTAAAGAATTATATATCCAGTGAAGCCCTTCTGATTCTGTCTCACACATTCATGTGAAATACAAATATGAGTGAGAGCTACTGTCATATTTCTTGCTTAATACTCACGTATCGCAGTTGCAATATAGACAGGCTTACATTATAAGAATTTGAAATGTTATATTTCATGTCACGTGGTGTCAGGATGGTGCTAGCTGCTGACCCGTGGTGTCAGGATGGTGCTGGCTGCTAGCAGGTGGTGTCAGGATGGTGTTAGCTGCTAGCCTGGGATCCAAGGTGGTGTTAGCTGCTGTCCCGAGGTCCAGGGTGGTGTTAGCTGCCGACTTGGGGTCCAGGGTGGTGGTAGCTGTTTGGACCCAGTATAGTTGTAACTGTTGGGGCCCAGGGTGGTGGCAGCAGCTGGGGCTTAGGGTTGCGGTAGTTGTTGGGGCCCGGGTTGGTGTTAGCTGTTGGGGTTCAGGGGGATGCTAGCTGTTGTGGTCCAGGTTGGTTATAGCTGCTGGGGCCCAGGGCGGTGGCTGCCGTTGGGGCAGTTGACAGAGATGTAGGGGCAAGTTAAGGGGTTTTCTATCTCACTAATGATTTAACGACTTAAGTGCTAAACTTTCTCTTTCCAGCAGTAATTACACTTTCTAAGACTTTCGCCTCCAATCTGCTCTTTATCAGATACATCACCAACACATTCAAGCACAGCATCTCTAAATACCTTCCACTCCTCGTTTTCACCATTCATTTCACTCATATATAATTTCCATTCATTTAATTCATTGAAAGGTTTCCCACCTGCATCCACCAAAAAGAAAATAAATAAAATCAGACATTTCATCTGCTGTCTCTCAGCACGTTCACACTCCACAAGCTTTTCTTTGCGCGCTGCCTATCGATCAAGACATAACCTATGTTTCACATTCATCGACGCAGTGTTAAGAAATTTACGACTGAAAATACCCACAGCTTGACATTACCTAGGCACTATCTAACATGCACGTCACATCTACGTTCATTTAGGGTTTAGTTTCACAGCTGGAGTTTGTATTAGCCCTTATCTACATCATATATTTTTCACAGAGTTCATAAGTGCTATCATAAAGTTAGAACTGTATGCTACCTCTGCTTAGGTGGACTATGGGTGTTTGTTTTGACTCTCTACGTTAATCCTATATTCGGCCAAATGATCCAGCGATGTATATTTATGACACATTAAATCAACTCTCCCACTAAACTTTTCATACCCTGCAGTGAACCTGATAATTTTCGTCAAACTGCGAATCATTAATCAGATTCGCGCTGTGAGAGCAGCTGTATATTTTTCTAATGACTCAAACAAATATCCAATGTATTAATAGTGCTCACAGCTCGATGATTAATGTTCGGTCCACTGAGAGTGCAACATGCTGTGTGAGGCAGAGTATCCCTCATCTACCGCCAGCCCAAGGCAGACTACTCTCTCTCTCTCTCTCTCTCTCTCTCTCTCTCTCTCTCTCTCTCTCTCTCTCTCTCTCTCTCTCTCTATATATATATATATATATATATATATATATATATATATATATATATATATATATATATATATATATATATATATAAATCTTATGCTGGTCAGACTGGTAAAGAACTTTCTGTTAGACTTAAGCAACATAGAAATAGTATAAGAACGGGACAAGAATCAAATGCCTTGTTTAATCACGTTGAAAACTATGATCATTGTATTGACTGGAGTAACGCCATCTCAGTTATTAACTTTGACTCTATTCACCAAGAGAAATATTATTGAATCTTTTATTATTAGATACACAAAGAATTATAATCTTAATATTAGTGATGGTCTTTACAAATTAGATAACTTTATTGTTGATAAAATCTGCAAAATGATAAGTTTATGAACGCTCGTTGTATGTTTTGGACAATCATTATTAAGTCTATTACCAAGAGAAATATCATTGAATCTTCTATTATCAAATACACAAAGAATTATAATCTTAATATTAGTGATGGTCTATACAAATTAGATAACTTTATTGTTGATCAAATTTGTAAAATGATTAGTTTATGAACGCTTGTTGTTTGTTTTGGACAATCATATGTTTACCAAATGGCGTCCTAGCTTCGTCTCTTCGATGTATATCAACTGACTTATATTTCTCTCTTGTGTCTCCCTTGATGATGTAATTATTACACGAAAGTGCACTTGGGAATCTTATCGTGTTTCATTTTCCCCGTGGACTCATAGGAATATATATATATATATATATATATATATATATATATATATATATATATATATATATATATATATATATATATATATATATATATATATATATATATATATATATATATATATATATATATATATATATATATTATATATATATATATATATATATATATATATATATATATATATATATATATATATATATATATATATATATATATTATATATATATATATATATATATATATATATATATATATATATATATATATATATATATATATATATATATATATATATATATATATATATATATATATATATATATTTTTTTTTTTTTCTTTTCTTTCAAACTATTCGCCATTTCCCGCATTATTTTGTGTGATCGGGGCCTGAACATGCAGGAGGGTGTAAGGAGGGCAAGGAATAGAGTGAATTGGAGCGATGTGGTATACAGGGGTTGACGTGCTGTCAGTGGAGTGAATCAAGGCATGTGAAGCGTCTGGGGTAAACCATGGAAAGCTGTGTAGGTATGTATATTTGCGTGTGTGGACGTGTGTATGTACATGTGTATGGGGGGGGGGGGTTGGGCCATTTCTTTCGTCTGTTTCCTTGCGCTACCTCGCAAACGCGGGAGACAGCGACAAAGTATAAAAAAAAAAAAAAAAAAAAAAAAAAATATATATATATATATATATATATATATATATATATATATATATATATATATATATATATATATATAATATATATATATATATATATATATATATATATATATATATATATATATATATATATATATATATATATATATATATATATATATATATATATATATAATATATATATATATATATATATATATATATATATATATATATATATATATATATATATATATATATATATATATATATATATATATATATTATCCCTGGGGATAGGGGAGAAAGAATACTTCCCACGTATTCCCTGCGTGTCGTAGAAGGCAACTAAAAGGGAAGGGAGCGGGGGGCTGGAAATCCTCCCCTCTCATTTTTTTTTTTTTTTTTTTTTCCAAAAGAAGGAACAGAGAAGGGGCCAGGTGAGGATATTCCCTCAAAGGCCCAGTTCTCTGTTCTTAACGCTACCTCGCTAACGCGGGAAATGGCGAATAGTTTGAAAAAAGAAAAAAAAAAAAAAAAAAAAATATATATATATATATATATATATATATATATATATATATGGACATAGAATTGAATACGACAGCATATTTAGAGTTGTCAATCTTCTTTCTTATGTTCTCTTATTTTCTCACTATTAATCTACCATTAAGTGGGTGCTCAAGCACCATTTGTCCTTAGTTATCCCTTTATTTCAATCAAATACAATCTAAATACAACATACAGAAACAGAAATATTGAAAACATTACAATTGAGGTAAAAGGCTCAAAATACAATCTCAGTGGAGCCGTTCTGACCACGAGAACTTCATGATAACCAGGAAATAAATTTGAAAACCTATATACATGTTGTTTTTTACCTTATATAAGAATTCGTCGAGGATGATGGTAAAAAAGATTAGAAGTCTATTGGGCATAGCAGGTTGTACTGCAGTGTACTGGTCTACACGTGATCTCCAATATGAATGTATCAAATCCTCGTGGGTCGTCCAGCAGTGAACTGCTCTACACCAAGTCTCCCACAGACACACACACAGCCCGCCCTTGTTAATCTGTCCCACACGGTGGGTCACAGATCCGTGATATTATCCACCTGGCTCACATTATTCATTTAACTGCACATCCCATGCTGGCCTTGTACAAAAGGAGCTCAGCTGACTGTGTTGTGTTCGGATATTTTGAAAGACTG
>NC_092224.1:101395882-101430882 GCF_036320965.1 Panulirus ornatus | reverse complement strand
AGTATATTGTTTCGTGAGCTTTCTGATGCTGCTGCAACAATCTGCATGACAGCGTGTGGTTACAGGCGTAATATTGCTCCTATAACAAGTTATATGTAATCATTCTACGTAGCTGACATATGACAGTGACAATAGATTAATTACCACAATATTCCCGGAATGAATGTGGAATGAATGTCTGTGGCAGAGTTGAGTACCTTATATTTCTTAGTCAACAATGTTCGTTGGCAATGGCTATCAACATTAACGTCAGCGTGATTAAGATATTACTATAAAAACGTCATAAGATTATATCTCGACCAGGCAATCCTCTTACTCTAATGTCTTTAACCTTTGATTCAGTTACACAAAAATGTATTATGATTTGAAGGGTGTATTGTTCTGGGGTAGCTACAATATCTGCATAATGCACCTTCTGTTTATGGATGTGTTTGACCCATAACAGCTGCTGAGGTGACATTTGTCATGACATAGAAGAACAGATGTGCATTCTTGTATTACGAAATAAGTTGAAGATTCAAGTGCTAAACCCTGCACTAGTCATCTGGCCTCGGCCTACATCCTCAGAGTGTTTCTGTACCATTGTTATGTCTTGACACAATAGAGCTGATTGCCTCACGAATCACTGGAACCATTTCAGAATTCAACAGAGGACGATGTTGTTGTTGTTAACGTAATGTGTCCAGTTTGATTCATACGTCCATCACTTCTGCCTTCATCTATTCCTGAGAGGCCAGAGTGAACAAGAGTTTTATGTTTCCGTTATACCAACCAGAAAAGTTAAGTATATTGCCTACATTTATGATTTTTTATATCCGTGTATGTGTATGTGTGTGCATAAATGTCTATGACTGTGTGTTTGTATGTTTGTGCATCTAGTTATATGTGTTTGTATGTTCAAGCGAGACGGTGTGCTTGTGTATTTGTGAGTACAAATGTTCTTATGTATTTAAACATATTTTTGGGACTATGTAATATGTGCTTTACCAAATGTGTGTAATAAACACAATTTATGATTACCGATGTAGGCAGGAGATGCGACGGATTTGGATGACCTCATCAGTGGAACGGAAGGAAAACTTTGGCTGGAATGTACGGGTCTGTTATGTTGTTGATATGTTTGGTGATGTATGGAGGTGTTGTTACCAGGGAGCGGGTAGGCTTTTTAGTGGGTTTTAACAATGTTGTAAATGTAATTGGGATTGTAATGTCCAGTGGTCAAGAACGGATATTACACTGCCGGCTCTATTTTCGGTAATCCTTAAAGACCCCAAATTTTCCTACCCCCTCCCTCCGTACTGTTATATCCTAGGCAACAACTACATACAACCTTACCAAACTGATCAACAACATAATAAACCCACATATTCCAACCAAAGTTTTCGTTCTGTTGTAATAATATAATTCATCCAAATCCCATGCAATCCCGATGCGATCCTCACATCCTAGGATGTACAGAGCCTCCTTGCCAATGTGTCACTGGACACCATATTTCAAATCATCCACCCATCCCGACCATCCCACGTATACCTTGTAATACCACAGACAGATGACTCCGAGCCTCCAGTATAGAACCTTATTCCATAGCCCCAAAGACAGACTGCTCTACCAAGTTGAATGGAAACGATGCCAGCTTTCACCGTCCTCTACATGTGCAATCTAGGAAACAGAGTCCTTCTGGCCTACTTATCACCTATTGCCAATACGTCGATAACACTTTTCTGATCGTTGTGAACAAGTAACATCTCTAGTGAATAAAGCAGTCTATTAAAGTATCATCAGTTCTTATATTCATATATGATGTAACAATGAGAATATGATTCCCTTTGAAGCTGACGTAAGCTTACGATGCCAAATATAGAAATAGCTCCCAAAACACTTGCCTCTCATGGTCTTTCTTCTCATGACCATGTGCATAAGCACCAATAATCACCCATCTCTCTATCCACTTTAGGTTTTACCCACATCAATCTAGATTGTACTCTTTTACAATCTATCACACACTCCCACAACTCCTGCTTCAAGAGCAGTGCTACTCCTTCCTTAGATATTGTCCTCTCAGGTGCCCAGTGGTAATGTTGTTTACACCACACACACACACACACACACACACACACACACACACACACACACACACACACGCATATTCATATACCTCTCTGAAGCAGGGGGTAGCGATGCTGTTTTCTGTGGGGCGGGGTAGCGACAGTAATGGATGAAGGCACACACAGAAATATACATAGATATACATCTCAACGCATACATATATATACACACACAGACATATACATATATACACATGTACATAATTCATACTGTCTACCTCTATTCATTCCCATCGCCACCCCGCCACACATGAAATAACAACCCCCTCCCCCGCATGTGCGCGAGGTAGCGCTAGGAAAATACAACAAAGGCCACATTCGTTCATATATATATATATATATATATATATATATATATATATATATATATATATATATATATATATATATATATATATATATTATTATTATTATCATTTTTATTATACTTTGTCGCTGTCTCCCGCGTTTGCGAGGTAGCGCAAGGAAACAGACGAAAGAAATGGCCCAATCCCCCCCCCATACACATGTATATACATACGTCCACACACGCAAATATACATACCTACACAGCTTTCCATGGTTTACCCCAAACGCTTCACATGCCCTGCTTCAATCCACTGACAGCACGTCAACCCCGGTATACCACATCGCTCCAATTCACTCTATTCCTTGCCCTCCTTTCACCCTCCTGCATGTTCAGGCCCCGATCACACAAAATCTTTTTCACTCCATCTTTCCACCTCCAATTTGGTCTCCCTCTTCTCCTTGTTCCCTCCACCTCCGACACATATATCCTCTTGGTCAATCTTTCCTCACTCATCCTCTCCATGTGCCCAAACCACTTCAAACACCCTCTTCTGCTCTCTCAACCACGCTCTTTTTATTTCCACACATCTCTCTTACCCTTACGTTACTCACTCGATCAAACCACCTCACACCACACACTGTCCTCAAACATCTCATTTCCAGCACATCCATCCTCCTGCGCACAACTCTATCCATAGCCCACGCCTCGCAACCATACAACATTGTTGGAACCACCATTCCTTCAAACATACCCATTTTTGCTTTCCGAGATAATGTTCTCGACTTCCACACATTCTTCAAGGCCCCCAGGATTTTCGCCCCCTCCCCCACCCTATGATCCACTTCCGCTTCCATGGTTCCATCCGCTGCCAGATCCACTCCCAGATATCTAAAACACTTTACTTCCTCCAGTTTTTCTCCATTCAAACTCACCTCCCAATCGACTTGACCCTCAACCCTACTGTACCTAATAACCTTGCTCTTATTCACATTTACTCTTAACTTTCTTCTTCCACACACTTTTCCAAACTCAGTCACCAGCTTCTGCAGTTTCTCACATGAATCAGCCACCAGCGCTGTATCATCAGCGAACAACAACTGACTCACTTCCCAAGCTCTCTCATCCCCAACAGACTTCATACTTGCCCCTCTTTCCAAAACTCTTGCATTTACCTCCCTAACAACCCCATCCATAAACAAATTAAACAACCATGGAGACATCACACACCCCTGCCGCAAACCTACATTCACTGAGAACCAATCACTTTCCTCTCTTCCTACACGTACACATGCCTTACATCCTCGATAAAAACTTTTCACTGCTTCTAACAACTTTCCTCCCACACCATATATTCTTAATACCTTAAACAGAGCATCTCTATCAACTCTATCATATGCCTTCTCCAGATCCATAAATGCTACATACAAATCCATTTGCTTTTCTAAGTATTTCTCACATACATTCTTCAAAGCAAACACCTGATCCACACATCCTCTACCACTTCTGAAACCACACTGCTCTTCCCCAATCTGATGCTCTGTACATGCCTTCACCCTCTCAATCAATACCCTCCCATATAATTTACCGGGAATACTCAACAAACTTATACCTCTCTAATTTGAGCACTCACTCTTATCCCCTTTGCCTTTGTACAATGGCACTATGCACGCATTCCGCCAATCCTCAGGCACCTCACCATGAGTCATACATACATTAGATAACCTTACCAACCAGTCAACAATACAGTCACCCCTTTTTTTAATAAATTCCACTGCAATACCATCCAAACCTGCTGCCTTGCCGGCTTTCATCTTCCGCAAAGCTTTCACTACCTCTTCTCTGTTTACCAAATCATTTTCCCTAACCCTCTCACTTTGCACACCACCTCGACCAAAGCACCCTATATCTGCCACTCTATCATCAAACACATTCAACAAACCTTCAAAATACTCACTCCATCTCCTTCTCACATCACCACTACTTGTTATCACCTCCCCACTTGCGCCCTTCACCGAAGTTCCCATTTGCTCCCTTGTCTTACGCACTTTATTTACCTCCTTCCAGAACATCTTTTTATTCTCCCTAAAATTTAATGATACTCTCTCACCCCAACTCTCATTTGCCCTTTTTTGACCTCTTGCACCTTTCTCTTGACCTCCTGTCTCTTTCTTTTATACATCTCCCACTCAATTGCATTTTCTCCCTGCAAAAATCGTCCAAATGCCTCTCTCTTCTCTTTCACTAATACTCTTACTTCTTCATCCCACCACTCACTACCCTTTCTAATCAACCCACCTCCCACTCTTCTCATGCCACAAGCATCTTTTGCGCAATCCATCACTGATTCCCTAAATACATCCCATTCCTCCCCCACTCCCCTTACTTCCATTGTTCTCACCTTTTTCCATTCTGTACTCAGTCTCTCCTGGTACTTCCTCACACAGGTCTCCTTCTCAAGCTCACTTACTCTCACCACCCTCTTCACCCCAACATTCACTCTTCTTTTCTGAAAACCCATACAAATCTTCACCTTAGCCTCCACAAGATAATGATCAGACATCCCTCCAGTTGCACCTCTCAGCACATTAACATCCAAAAGTCTCTCTTTCGCACGCCTGTCAATTAACACGTAATCCAATAATGCTCTCTGGCCATCTCTCCTACTTACATAAGTATACTTATGTATATCTCGCTTTTTAAACCAGGTATTCCCAATCATCAGTCCTTTTTCAGCACATAAATCTACAAGCTCTTCACCATTTCCATTTACAACACTGAACACCCCATGTATACCAATTATTCCCTCAACTGCCACATTACTCACCTTTGCATTCAAATCACCCATCACTATGACCCGGTCTCGTGCATCAAAACCACTAACACACTCATTCAGCTGCTCCCAAAACACTTGCCTCTCTTGATCTTTCTTCTCATGCCCAGGTGCATATGCACCAATAATCACCCACCTCTCTCCATCAACTTTCAGTTTTACCCATATTAATCGAGAATTTACTTTCTTACACTCTATCAGATACTCCCACAACTCCTGTTTCAGGAGTATTGCTACTCCTTCCCTGGCTCTTGTCCTCTCACTAACCCCTGACTTTACTCCCCAGACATTCCCAAACCACTCTTCCCCTTTACCCTTGAGCTTCGTTTCACTCAGAGCCAAAACATCCAGGTTCCTTTCCTCAAACATACTACCTATCTCTCCTTTTTTCACATCTTGGTTACATCCACACACATTTAGGCACCCCACTCTGAGCCTTCGAGGAGGATGAGCACTCCCCGCGTGACTCCTTCTTCTGTTTCCCATTTTAGAAATTTAATACAAGGAGGGGAGGATTTCTGGCCCCCAGCTCCCGTCCCCTCTAGTCGCTTTCTACGACACACGAGGAATACGTGGGAAGTATTCTTTCACCCCTATCCCCAGGGATAATATACATATATATATACATATACACATACACACTCATACACATACATACGCACATATACACACACACACACATACATATATATACATATGAGAAATGTAAGAAACAATTTAGAAAACTGAAACTTCTAGCTTGAAATGAATGAAAAAAAAGAATGTCACATAATGGTTCAACCTCTGGCTATGGAAAAAAGGAAATGTATAATTTATTTACACAAACGTCAATAGCAGTTCTCATCAATTTACCACTGTATCAATAAGCTTCAATGTCTAAGCTACATTTTTCTCCAATTTCACTATTTTCCTTCACATTTTCAATTGTGTCTGAAGGTTCTACTTCAAGAGTGATTGTTTTTCCAGTAAGGGTCTTCACATCTTGGTTACATCCACACACATTTAGGCACCCCACTCTGAGCCTTCGAGGAGGATGCTTTACTTATATATATATATATATATATATATATATATATATATATATATATATATATATATATATATATATATATATATATATAGGCGAGAAAGAATACTTCCCACGTATTCCCTGCGTGTCGTAGAAGGCGACTAAAGGGGAAGGGAGCAGGGGGCTGGAAATCCTCCCCTCTCTTTTTTTTCTTTTCAATTTTCCAAAAGAAGGAACAGAGAAGAGGGCCAGGTGAGGATATTCCCTCAAAGGCCCAGTCCTCTGTTCTTAACGCTACCTCGCTATCGCGGGAAATAGCGAATAGTATGAAAAGAAAAAAAAAACGAAATACATATTTATATATATATATATATATATATATATATATATATATATATATATATATATATATATATATATATATATATATATATATATATATATATATATATATATATATATATATCGTCCAAATGCCTCTCTCTTCTCTTTCACTAATAATCTTACTTCTTTATCCCACCACTCACTACCCTTTCTAATCAAACCCACCTCCCACTGTTCTCATGCCACAAGTCTCTCCTGGTACTTCCTCACACAAGTCTCCTTCCCAAGCTCACTTACTCTCACCACCCTCTTCACCCCAACATTCACTCTTCTTTTCTGAAAACCCATACAAATCTTCACCTTAGCCTCCACAAGAAATGATCAGACATCCCTCCAGTTGCACCTCTCAGCACATTAATATCCAAAAGTCTCTCTTTCGCGCGCCTGTCAATTAACACGTAATCCAATAACGCTCTCTGGCCATCTCTCCTACTTACATACGTATACTTATATGCAGGGAAAAAATGCAATTGAGTGGGAGATGTATAAAAGAAAGAGACAGGAGGTCAAGAGAAAGGTGCAAGAGGTGAAAAGAGGGCAAATGAGAGTTGGGGTGAGAGAGTATCATTAAATTTTAGGGAGAATAAAAAGATGTTCTGGAAGGAGGTAAATAAAGTGCGTAAGACAAGGGAGCAAATGGGAACTTCAGTGAAGGGCGCAAATGGGGAGGTGATAACAAGTAGTGGTGATGTGAGAAGGAGATGGAGTGAGTATTTTGAAGGTTTGTTAAATGTGTTTGATGATAGAGTGGCAGATGTAGGGTGTTTTGGTCGAGGTGGTGTGCAAAGTGAGAGGGTTAGGGAAAATGATTTGGTAAACAGAGAAGAGGTAGTAAAAGCTTTGCTGAAGATGAAAGCCGGCAAGGCAGCAGGTTTGGATGGTATTGCAGTGGAATTTTTTAAAAAAGGGGGTGACTGTATTATTGACTGGTTGGTAAGGTTATTTAATGTATGTATGACTCATGGTGAGGTGCCTGAGGATTGGCGGAATGCGTGCATAGTGCCATTGTACAAAGGCAAAGGGGATGAGAGTGAGTGCTCAAATTACAGAGGTATAAGTTTGTTGAGTATTCCCGGTAAATTATATGGGAGGGTATTGATTTAGAGGGTGAAGGCATGTACAGAGCATCAGCTTGGGGAAGAGCAGTGTGGTTTCAGAAGTGGTAGAGGATGTGTGGATCAGGTGTTTGCTTTGAAGAATGTATGTGAGAAATACTTAGAAAAGCAAATGGATTTGTATGTAGCATGTATGGATCTGGAGAAGGCATATGATAGAGTTGATAGAGATGCTCTGTGGAAGGTATTAGGAATATATGGTGTGGGAGGAAAGTTGTTAGAAGCAGTGAAAAGTTTTAATCGAGGATGTAAGGCATGTGTACGTGTAGGAAGAGAGGAAAGTGATTGGTTCTCAGTGAATGTAGGTTTGCGGCAGGGGTGTGTGATGTCTCCATGGTTGTTTAATTTGTTTATCGATGGGATTGTTAGGGAGGTGAATGCAAGAGTTTTGGAATGAGGGGCAAGTATGAAGTCTGTTGGGGATGAGAGAGCTTGGGAAGTGAGTCAGTTGTTGTTCGCTGATGATACAGCGCTGGTGGCTGATTCATGTGAGAAACTGCAGAAGCTGGTGACTGAGTTTGGTAAAGTGTGTGAAAGAAGAAAGTTAAGAGTAAATGTAAATAAGAGCAAGGTTATTAGGTACGGTAGGGTTGAGGGTCAAGTCAATTGGGAGGTAAGTTTGAATGGAGAAAAACTGGAGGAAGTAAAGTGTTTTAGATATCTGGAAGTGGATCTGGAGGCGGATGGAACCATGGAAGCGGAAGTGGATCATAGGGTGGGGGAGGGGGCGAAAATTCTGGGAGCCTTGAAGAATGTGTGGAAGTCGAGAACATTATCTCGGAAATCAAAAATGGGTATGTTTGAAGGAATAGTGGTTCCAACAATGTTGTATGGTTGCGAGGCGTGGGCTATGGATAGAGTTGTGCGCAGGAGGATGGATGAGTGAGGAAAGATTGACCAAGAGGATATATGTGTCGGAGGTGGAGGGAACGAGGAGAAGAGGGAGACCAAATTGGAGGTGGAAAGGTGGAGTGAAAAAGATTTTGTGTGATCGGGGCCTGAACATGCAGGAGGGTGAAAGGAGGGCAAGGAATAGAGTGAATTGGATCGATGTGGTATACCGGGGTTGACGTGCTGTCAGTGGATTGAATCAGGGCATGTGAAGCGTCTGGGGTAAACCATGGAAAGCTGTGTAGGTATGTATATTTGCGTGTGTGGACGTATGTATATACATGTGTATGGGGGTGGGTTGGGCCATTTCTTTCGTCTGTTTCCTTGCGCTACCTCGCAGGCGCGGGAGACAGCGACAAAGCAAAAAAAAAAAGATATATGTATGTATATATGGGAATGAATAAAGGCAGACAGTGTGAATTGTGTGCATGGGTATATATGTATGTGTCTGTGTGTGTATATATATGTGTACATTGAGATGTATAGGTATGTATATTTGCGTGTGTGGACGTGTGTGTATATACATGTGTATGGGGGTGGGTTGGGCCATTTCTTTCGTCTGTTTCCTTGCGCTACCTCGCAAACGCGGGAGACAGCGACAAAAAAAAAAAAAATATATATATATATATATATATATATATATATATATATATATATATATATATATAGGGGATTAAGAGTACTTCCCACGTATTCCCTGCGTGTCGTAGAAGGCGACTAAAAGGGGAGGGAGCGGGGGGCTGGAAATCCTCCCCTCTCGTTTTTTTTTTAATTTTCCAAAAGAAGGAACAGAGAATTGGGCCAGGTGAGGGTATTCCCTCAAAGGCCCAGTCCTCTGTTCTTAACGCTACCTCGCTAATGCGGGAAATGGCGAATAGTTTGAAAGAAAAAAAAAGAAATATATATATATATATATATATATATATATATATATATATATATATATATATATATATATATTGTTACGAACATGTGTGTTTGTGCCCACATGGTTCGTATATGTGTCTAGGTGTATCTCTGTGTATTGCGTGCCTCGGTGTAGGGAGCGGTTGCTGCCGGCTCGTATCTCCCCCTCCCTGACCGTGTTGATTGCCTTAGTAATCATGTTTTGACCCAGATCTTGACCGGCCCTCTAGCACCCGAACGTCAGGTCAACGGCGTCAGGTCAACGGCGTCAGGTCCAACCATGGGAATAGCTACGGTATGTCGTCACGTGCGTTCGCTGCCGGCGTGGACAAAGAACAGAGGATTTTGAATGCACGCCACATATGTAGGCCGGACCTTAGGCCTCCTTCAGCCAATCACGTCAAGGAGAGGGCGTGACAACCAGTCTCTTGACCTATCAAGGGCAATTGTGTCATTGTGACCTATAGTAGAACTAGGTGGCGGGTCGAGGCGTGGCCAGCTGTTCCTGCCTTGCTGGTCATTCAGATTAAAGCTCAGACGATCGTCTGAGACTTTGATTCCTTCACCAGTCTCGCGCCCAGCAAGGTAATGTAGGCTTTCCCTGTCTCGAACCCCGTAGCCACCGCTGCCCTAGGTTGTAAGATGTTACTGTGTCACGTCAGAATCTAACTAAATGTAATGCTATCGAACAAAGTGTCAACGGAAAGAGATCTCCTGGTTTGAAATCTTATCTGGAATGTTAACTCGTGTTCAATGTTAAACTCATTTTCAGTGTTAACTTAAATGATTCGTGCCTGATTTATGTGTTCACCTTGTACATTTGAATTCTTTTCATTATAAGTAATTCTAACCTTGGTGTTTGTTTTAACCCTATAACGTTAAGATAGCGTTATCCTGAGTTGTGCTATATTACAAATCTACCGTCCTTGCGAAGACGAGGCCCAGTATAGTATTTGTAACACATATATGTTACTGGCGACCTTGTTATAATAAGTATTGAGTTCGTAACATATAAATTGGCCACCTTGCCAGGATATTTCTTGCCTTAACGGAATCTCTTTCCTCGATTCGTTAGTCATGTCGTTGATCAGTGGTGACAATACCACTCCATCATTAATGTCGGCCGAAGTCTCGATCCTTCCCCATATCCCTAGTGATGTTAAGGCTGATCTCAATTATTGGCGAAAGCAGCTAGAGATAGCTAAACAAGCTAGGTTAGCTCTCGAACGCGGAAGACTTAGACTTAACGCTTCACCATCAGGACCAGTGTCATCCCAATTGGGTAACTTAAATCCCGTACAAAAGTTCAGTAAACTTGACGTGGGCAGACGTTCAAAGGGGTTTGACGACAGAGGGAGGACCAATGATAATGTAATCCCACCTGAATCTGCTACCTTGCCGGTAACTCATAGAAGTCAGGGGAAATACTCCAACAGAGTTAAGAGTTGTTTTTATTGTGGCAAGGCTGGGCACCAAGTGAGGGATTGCTGGGCTCGAGCGAAGGAATCCAGAGACTTTACCAAAAGTAGGCCGGTAAGTCTCTTCTCAGCTTTAGGTCCACCTAATAAAGGAGTTAAGGCTGGCCCTGCTCTTAGGAAAGTGAGGGGTTGCGAGAGTGTTGAACAACAGGTAGTTAAGGATCCGTTCTGGTGCGCTGCAGTCCCCGAGGTTGGACGGTTTGGTGCCGCGAGAAGAGTATGGAGACCGAGTCTTGCCAGATGGACGGGTCAGGTTCCAAGGAAGCTCCACTAGTTGATGTGAGAGTAGGAACAGATCTCTTTACGGACCATGCCCTTGTAGGGACTGTAGATAAGTTACATGTCTTAGACGTGGACGTTGTGTTAGGCAATGACCTAACGGGTGGGAAGATGAACCCAGTGCCGGTGTTGCCTACGGGCCCGGTGGAGTCCACGGAGGCAGTGCAGCTTGAGGAAGAGGTACCAGACCTATCCCCAGTGTGCGCAGTTACCCGGTCTATGTCCACTACTAAAGCAAGTTGCAAGCCCCAGGAGACAGAGCGTGAGGCGGGAAAACTACAGTCACTGCCCGAGAGTGAGACCAGCGAGAGGAAGCTTTGTGATACCCTCTCCCCTGGTACAGACTCCGTTGAAACGCAGGAAGTTAAGACTCTCCCCCCGACTGAGACCAGCGAGAGGAGGATGTGTGATACCCTCTCCCCTGGTGTAGACTCGGTTAAGACAGTGGATTTAAAGACTCTTCATGAGAGTGAGGCCAGTGAGAGGAAGCTGTGTGATACCCTCTCCCCTGGTGTAGACTCCGTTGAGACAGCGGACTTAAAGACTCGTCATGAGAGTGAGGCCAGCGAGAGGAAGCTGTGTGATATCCTCTCCGCTAGTGGCCTCCGTTGAGACAGCGGACTTAAAGACTCGTCATGAGAGTGAAGCCAGCGAGAAAGAGCTGTGTGACACCCTCCCCCTGGGGTAGATTCCGTTGAGGGTTTGTCTCGTGCCCATTCAAGAGAGAAGATTCCCCCTGAGGATGAAATTGGTGAGGAGAAGCTGTGTGATACCTCCTGTGCTAGTTTCGAGTCCGAACGAGAATCAGTGGGTGAGACTGAGTGTCTCGCTCCCGTTCAAGAGAGAAGACTCACCATGAGGATGAAATTAGTGAGGAGAAGATGTGTGATACCTCCCGTGCTGATTTCGAGTCCGTACGAGATTCAGTGGGTGAGACTGAGGATTTGTCTCGCTCCCATTCAAGAGAGAAGATTCTCCCTGAGGATGAAATGAGTGAGGAAAAGATGTGTGATGCCTCCTGTGCTAGTTTCAAGTCCGAACGAGAATCAGCAGATGAGACTGGGGACTTGTCTCGCGCCCATTCAAGAGAGAGGACTCTCCATGAAGGTGAAATTAGTGAGGAGAAGCTGTGTGATACCTCCTGTGCTAGTTTCGAATCCGAACGAGATTCAGCGGGTGAGACTGAGGATTTGTCTCGCTCCCATTCGAGAGAGAAGACTCTCCATGTGGATGAAATTAGTGAGGAGAAGATGTGTGATACCTCCTGTGCTGGTTCCGAGTCCGTACAAGAATCAGTGGGTGAGACTGAGGATTTGTCTCGCACCCATTCAAGAGAGACTCAGGAACGGAGGACAATATGGCCTGACAAACGATCTCGTTTGAGAAGGTTTGAGGCGGGCGACGAGGTGTTACTTCTACTACCGCAGCCAGGTCAACCCTTGGTTGCCCGGTTTCAGGGTCCCTACACCATCATCTGGAGTGTAGGAGACTCAAATTACCTTGTCTCTATCCCCGATAGGCGCAGAAGTCAGAGTTTATGCCACATCGACATGCCTGAGCCATGTTTCAGTCGTGATCCTCCCCCCTTGGAACCGACGGTGCCAGTCTGCATCATCTTACGTCCAGCGGCTGCCGTGTGTGAGGAAGTCGACGACGTAGCTGCGAGTGTCTCGGAGACCTGGGACCCGGGCGGAGGCGTGAGAGAACTGAAGTGTTACTCGGATATGGTTGGGTACTGTAGGATGTCATTGTAAATTTTGCAACACTCGCAATCCCCTCTGACAGAGTTATTGATGTTTGGAATGAGCAGTGTGAGACAGTCTCTCTCATCAATTAGGAACACTACCTTTTTTAACTGTTATATTCTGCAGGCTCCAACCAGATTAGCTGTGAAAGGCCATCCATAATCTGGACCCGAGGATGCTGCAAATTAGATCAAGGGCGCCTCGGTAATGTCTATACATCAGAACTTGTAAAGTTCACATGCATATCAATGTAAATATAATCTTACCTCTGTGCGTCAGACAGTTGAACCCAGGCTCCCGAAAACCGCAGGCTCACATCGTACTACAACAACACAACAAAACCCCAGAACAACTCACCAGACAGACATCTGTCAGAGGCAGCATTGTTACGTAAATCCCTGTATACAGATCACATGTTATCAAGTACTGTCTACCAACGTCAATTATTTATTCCTTGGATGAAACACCTGGTGATGCAGATTGTTATAGATGTTCCTGTTTGTGTAACTGAGCCCGACCAGGCTTATAAAGGACAGCTGTGAAATCTCCAATTTATGTGTACCTTTCACGCGTCCCACATTTTGCATCTGGACTGAATTTCATAAGACAACATCCAGTGATTAAGCTATACGTGCCTTCCTACCCAGGGACGGTTGCAGGATACCTGTAGTATGGAAACTGGTTGAGTCCCTCATCAGCTGGCTGAGCCGCAGGATACCTCTATGAGGATACTACCGCCAGTGTGACATTATCTTGTCATCTTTCTTGACACACACACCACGTCCATCCCCTTGATCAAGGCCAAGGGGCATCACCATGAGTGTAATAAGACAGTGTACTGTACCCTCTCTTATCACTAATGGTTGTCACTCAAGTTACAGAAAAAGCAAATACATATAGAATATATGGATCTATTTTGAGTGCAGGCATTATGATGTTGATAAAGACATCATTCTGACTGTCATCCGTATACTATGTTTAAATATATGATCGCAATTCTTAAAACTGATTCATATATTTCGTGATGAAAAGTAACAAAACATTGTGACAGTCGAGTAAGTCCACCAGTCACAGAAACATAGATAACGTTGGATTTTTGTAACCTCGCTTCACTCTATCTTATGAAATAAACCAGTTGGAACAAAACAACTTCAGTAATCTTGGTCCTTGACGTCAATTGCTAACAACTATTGAAAATTGCCATACGTAATATTTTAATCATGATGCATTCTAAATCATAAGCTTTTTTCGTATTATTTTTCCAATCCTCTACAGACCTGCAATGCTAGTCTTATGTCGTAAGGAGAAAATATTCCTAGATAAACCTGCAACATGAGTAACAACAGCTGAAAATTAAGGAAATTTTATGGTTGTTTAGTGCTGGGGAAGAGAGTAGACCCAGAGTACACCTATGATGGGAACAAGAGAAAATTGTTGTTGTGGCTGCACACGACACCAGTCCTCCAATCCTAGCAGACACACACACTTATTACTGTATGGAAAGTCTGTATGACAAAGGTGCACCAAAAATCACTTGTCATATTACTATAATGTGCTAATGTTCATTATGTCCAGGTGGTGCTCCTCGTCCGTATGCAAGTCTTGAGAATTCATCAGTCATTGTGTATTACCGTTCGTTGACGCAGATTGTGCTGGTACCACAAGAAACTCGTACCTACTGTACCACTACCAAAAAGTGAATTAAGTTATCAAGTTGAGCTTGTCCACCAATATATGGTGGACAATGTCAGTTACCTGACTGACAGTACAATGAACATTCAATCGTATCATGAGAAGAAAACCATAAACACTTAAAATCCATTTCGTTGTTCGTCCCCAAGATGCCGCTGTGAACCTCACATTATAGCTTGACAACTCGAGAAACTATTCAGAACTTTACAGTGAAGGACACTTGAGCTTGGCGACTTTCCCTGACATAATGTTCGAGGCCGCCAAAGTTTGGTGACCCTTGAATTGCTAAACTTGTTTACTTAAGCTGTATGAAGAAGCTGTGGGTCGGTGAAGAGCTAAACTAGTGGACAGGCACTGAAGTTGGAACTCAAGAGAACTTAAACGAGTTTACTTTGGTCAGACGGGCAGGGGTAGGGCTGCGGAAAGTTATGGTACAGAGTCACAGACAGACAGGGAGGAGGGGCTGGTTGGCTGCGGCACCCGTCCTTAATGTGATCTCTCACTTTTATGAAAACTCACTTGAAACCCAACCCAGAGTTACAATAACACTCTTGTTAGTTGTGTGTGGTGTAGATCAGATAACATCAGCCTCTATCACTCTCACATATTGCGAGACACGTCACTGTACCACAAAACAACTGTACTTGATTATGGAAGGTCGACGTTAGGAAGTGTTTATGGTGAACTTTAAATGAGCATGAACCTTCACTGCATGTACGTCCAGCATCCCTTATTTACCGAATCCTGATTTGAAGTAAATGCTTTCTCTTAACGCTACCCTGGTCTTTGACGACCAGCTTCAGATCATCTTCCAATGTTAGTGTGATCATGGTGAACTACACAATCTTAGTTCATGTACTCTCGTACTGAAACTTAAATCATCTCTCCAATGTACATTTTGCTGCAGCCAACAAAAATGATGATATAACACCAGCACTGATCTCTTCCTCATTGAACCCAGCATTTCTGGTGATTTTCTTGATTTCTAAGTTGCTTGATTACATTGTATGTGAGAGGTTGGTGGCAGTCCTTTAGCGGGAGGGCGTTGTAGACAAAAGAGAAGTGGATTGTCTGTTGCGGGACTGCCAGAAGGGATATGACACTATGCCATATAGGAGACGGGTAAAGAAGACTTCCTAGATGGACGAAAGATTATCATAATGAGGGCAAAGAAAAGCATGTATAACAGGGAAGCCTTCTACAAAATGACTGAGGTTAGCAGTGGCGCGTCGCAGGGGTCTGTTTCTAGGCCAGACCCATATTATAGTTTTCATGTTTGGTCATCGCAATTAGAAGAAACCCAAGGAAATAATAGAAGAGGTCGAGAGGAGGAAATGAGGAGGGGTGATCTGATCACAGCCTGAAAGCTTTTCAAACAGTTTGATTTGAACTGTGAAAAGTTCTTTGGAAAATGTAAAGCTATGACAACCAAAGGCAATAACATGAAATTAAGTGAGATACTTGTTAGAAAATCTTTAGGGAGTAACTTATACGAATAGTGGACGGTTGGAATACAACAAATGAATTAATTGGAAATATGGACAGCTACGCAAGTGTAAAATGTTATATGCAGAATAGGAGAGGTGGTTCAAGAAATGGGGCTCTACGAGTGTAAAACTCTCTCCCAGTACATAGAAATAAGTAATTACAAATAGGTCATTACAAACACACACACACACACACATACACACACACACACACACACACACACACACACACACTCACACACACACACACACACAAGACATACACGTACACGAGATATTGCCTCATTTGTCAGTATCAAGTGTTCTTCATTTACTAAAGGCTTAACAATACACATTGCTAGTTCGTAAACTGGGCGACTAATGCAGCGTAATGAGTATTTAAGAACCCTCGTAAATTATGTGGTTTTGACCATTAACAGGCAAGAAGCTGCTCAGAGGTCGTTATCCCACTTTACATGAATAATGAGGTTGTGAGGCGGGAGACGTAGGACACTGCAACAATCATTTCTAAATATTTTTGTTGGCTGATAATATATCTAAGCCTGCTTGGTGACCAGTGACGAGAAATAATGCAGAATTACTGGCACAGATAATGAGGTATTACACCTGCCATGAACGACTGTAGTTCAGAATGCAACAGCCATCTGTGAGCTGTGTATGTGGAGCGGACTTTGACTTGTGACCCAGATACTCGAAAGCCTTTAATTAATCTGCAACATGAACCCTGTAAAGACTCCACAATGTTCCGTGGATAATGACAGAAATTATCATGAGAGGATAACATCAGGCAGCGCATGTCATGTGCTGATAACACTGAGCAGATTATGACAGGTGTAAGATAACATCCAAAAGAGTATGACATATAGAAGATAACATTGGACAGGGTATGACATGTGTAAGATAACATTCAGCAGGGTGTGACATGTGCAAGATAACATTCAGAAGGGAATGACATGTGTTAGATAATATCAGGGAGGGTATGACGTGCGTTAGATAACATCAGGGAGGGTATGACGTGTTAGATAACATCAGGCTGGGTATGACATGTGTTAGATAGCATTAGGCAGGATATGACGTGTGTTATATAACATCAGGCAGGGTATGACGTGTGTTAGATAACATCAGGGAGGGTATGACGTGTGTTATATAACATCAGGCAGGGTATGACGTGTGTAAAATATTCATATACCTGAGAGATTGCAACCTATGTCGCAGGAACTGAGCGAACTATAATGTGTGTTGTAACAGAATGATAACCTTCAGCAGTCGTAGTGACTGAGAGGCTGCCAGTGTTGTCGTCGAATGTCACATCTCTAGAACAGCGACCAACGTATTACTAAACTCTCTCACTGTTGTAAAGACGAGTATATTGTGATATCCAATCAGCCAATGTTGTGGTTTAGTGGATCGCAATTCCGACACTGACCAGCACCGTGCCAGACTTTGTCACTGAATCGTCTTGTAGATAGGAGAGTGGCTACTATTTTGCCAGAAACTGACATGTGAGCCAAGAGCACTTCAGCTACCAAAGGGCCATTGTGTTGACACACTGCACTCTGAGAGTTAAGCTCTTCTTCTGCCAGGCTACCTCCTGGTGCGGTGACCATCTGACAATGTCTAAAGTCAGTGATAATCATACAGTCAGTGACAGTCATTACCATACAGCCACACCATGTTGGCGCTGTGAACTCGTGACGCATCCCAAAGTCAGCGACCACCATATTGTCATACGCAGCCACTGTTGTGAGCTGAGTGTGCACAACTAACACTGGGTTCACCATACTGACAGACTCTTGGTGCTGCAGTCAGTCGACACACTCTTTGTGTGTGTGTGTGTGTGTGTGTGTGTGTGTGTGTGTGTTTGTGTGTGTGTGTGTGTGTGTGTGTGTGTGTGTGTGTGTGTGTGTGTGTGTTTGTGTTTGTGTGTGTGTGTGTGTGTGTGTGTGTGTGTGTGTGTGTGTAAGACACTGCCATACTTCACCACAGGCTATACAGTCCCAACCCTCCAGCTATTTCTTCCCCCTACCCCAGCTCCGTTACTAGTGTCACTATGATACTCCTGTCTACTTTTCTTTCCCCCCGCTGAACGTCTGTGTATACAGCCCCAGCGGCAGGTAGCATAATTCCAAATTATCCACAGCCACCAACCAAACCTGTCACCAAGAGACCAGTCCGTCAGACGTAACTACATGACACGTTAGAGGAAACAGCATTAACCGTCCATGCTACCAGCTGATCAGGATCCTAAACTAATTGGATGACTCATTATTTAACCTTCCACATGGACTCCGATCCCCTGTGGTTAATGGGGTGCTGTCACCGAGCATCACGAAGCGGCTGCTATCCGGCAAATACAAGGTAACGGTAATTACATGAACACGTTTTTGCGACACGAAAATTCTTCCGGTTATCAGTGATAACCGTGTTCAGTGTACAGAAACATTCCCCCTCCTCTCTCTCTCTCTCTCTCTCTCTCTCTCTCTCTCTTCTCTCTCTCTCTCTCTCTCTGAGATAGAGCAGATGAAAGCAGCAAAACAGTTATTCACAAAACTGCTCATGTATCGTCAATACACAAAGGGGGATTTTAGTTCCTGTCAAAACAATACAGACCAATGAGCTTGATGTTACACATAATAAAAGTCTTTGTAAGAGTGATTAAAATTCACGAATTGGAACACCTAACCAACGACAAGAATACAAGCGAAGGTCAACATGGAGTTATGGCAGGTAAAAGTAAACAAACAATTGTTGCCCGACTACAATAACATTTATGAAACTCTAACACAAGGAAGGAAAATGGATATTTTTTCCTGGACTAAAACATTTGATTAAATAATTTTTAGTTTTTCTTAGAGAAAACAGTGAAATAGAACATAAAAGGCAAACTAAGGAAGATGAGTCACTGAATGTCTAGTTATCCGAATATTAAGAGTCGTAATAACTGGAAGTGTGGTGATGAGGAGCCAAGTATCGTAAGGTGTTTTGTACACGACGACAGAGAAAGTACAGTGCTAAGCTGAGAGATGGAAAGGCTATTATGCTAAAAAGACCTAAAGGTTATACATGAATGTGTAGTGTATAACTCAACGGAATTTAGCGAACAGAACGCTGAAGACCAACGACAATCATGGAATGACTCGCGAATCAACGGTCACACCTTACAGAGGGACAACAGGAAAGATAAATCGGTAAGGTTGGCTAAGTTACAAACCTTAGAACAACCACAGACAAAAACCTGGAATTTGAAGATCATACTGAAAAATTTTACGCTGAAAATTTAGGTGACAAAGAGGGATGAGAACTTCACATCTGAAGACTGAAATTATATACAGGAATGACATCAAGGATTCCATCTGCAATAAGGCATTCAGTCAGAGTAATTATTCAATCAACCTTTGTTCGATTTATGGAATTAAGTTTGTAAACCTGAGGCAGTAGCTTGAGATGTTTAAGAATGATGGATCTCATGTAAACGATTTAAGCGCTGCCTGCTGAGGTTTGCTGTGAAGCAAGTTTTCTCGTGTGTTGTGGTGAAAACCAACAGAACCCGTGTACAGTACGCCACCCATCTTCAGTAAATTTCTTGCAGAAATTCCCGTCACAACCGTCAGTCATCTATGTATAAGAAGCAAAATTAGAAACAATTGTATTGGAAGTAAGTCATGTTATAATTGACATTTCTGAATCTTAGAAAAAAAAATGAGAAAATTTCTTGCGGAATGTGGAACTCCTCAGTAAACTGTGTTGAACGATAACAGAAGAACGGAGTTGGTGTCTTGCTGTCCATCAGTCTTGATCCTGTGTTGAAAAGTGTAGTGAGTGTTGATATATTGAGTCTCATCTTGATCCTAAGCTCAGTATTGTTGAGGCTGTTGTCAATATCCGTTACATTAGTTGTTGATGTTAAGGATGCGAGTCATGAAAGAGCAACAGTAAGGCTAGTTGACAGGTCTCAAGCGTAAGACATCACAGGTACACAAAAGACCTTATGACCAGTTAGCAGAAAACTACAGTGAACAGAGTTAGATTGTGATAGACATTAAAACATCATTATGCTGGGGAAAATCCCTCACCAGTAGCTACAGGAGTGAACTCTTCCTCAGTCTGCATGATTCGAAGCCTTAATAAAATTTGCTGAGAAACTTACGTGTGACATGAACATATCAAACTTAATTTCACTGATAAAAAAATATCGTCAAAAATATCATGGTTGAAGAAAAGTGATCATTGAATAATTCTTACTTTCATCAATAAACGGGAACAATGAATGAGGCAAAAAAAATGAGATAGTTAAGCCTATGGCAGCCCTTTTCAGTAAGTCACTTGCCACAGGAAAAGTTCGTGATAGATGGAAGGCAATGAATCACTGCTGGGAATAATCGTTCAGTCAGCTTAACGTCTGTAATTTGAAAACTTGTGGAAACCATCATATGAGACAGAATTGTAAACCATATAGAAGACCATCACTTAATAACGATACTGAATATGGTTTTCGATGAAATGGCTTATTTCTGACAAATCTGATTTATGATGTAATCATCCTGCACGACGAAAGTAAAGCCGATGATGATATCTATCAAGATTCTTCAAAAGCTTACGATAAAGTTCCGCATTAGATATTACCTGCACAAAATAAATCACATGAAATTGATGGGGATGTACACAGTGGACAGGAAACTGGTTAACTGGCCGTACACAAATTGTCATTAATGGTCAAGCCTCAGGATGGTTAAACGTAACAAGTGGAGTGCCCGAAGAATCAGTCTTGGGACCGGTTCTTTTTCTCATATGTATCAGTGATGTTAATAATGAGCTGCATTGGAAGATGGCAAAATTTGCTGAGAAATCTACAGATGAGCTTGAATGTCTGCAACTTCAAACGGACATAGACAAACTGACGAACTGGGTTCATAAGCGGCAAATGAATCTTAAGGTCGATAAGAACAAAGTTTTACATATCGATAGTGAAAACGAACATGCAAGCTACGGTATGAATTCTACTTAACTGTAAAAGGTAAATAATGAAAAAGACTTGATGTATTTATCCATGATAACTTAAAACCCGGTAAACAGTGCACAAAAGCAGTGAAAAGAGAATTCTTGGAGTCATACTTAGAGCCTTCAAATCTAAGTTCAGGGAAATCTTCCTTACCCTTTACAATTTAATGTTTCGTCCATATCTTAAATCTCGTGTTCAATTTTGGTCGGCCTACCTCAAAAGAGAATACATAGACAGAATGAAAGAGTGTAGTATCGTAATAATGGATAAAAACTCGAATGAGGCGAAACACTTTTTCTTCAAAGAGATTATTAGGATATGAAACGATTTGCCAACTAGAGTTGTTGAAAAAAGCACTTATAGATACGACTTTCATTATCTGCGTCTCCATAATCAAAATGCAATCTGCAGGTTATTCTCTCTTAGTTATCTGTATACTTTCTCTCGCCATACCATTCTGTGAGTTTCTGATGTCTTCCACTATCACAAACAGCTTTACAGGGACCCAGTGGTCTGTTGCAGTTTGTATTCCTCTGTAAGCTTCAGTAACGCTTGTAACACAAGTTAGTAAAACAACCGTGAAAACATGCCAGATTAGACTGGCAAATTTTAATGATCATTGCACAGCTCTTGACAGGATAATTCGAAATTACATCGTTAACGAAAGCGATATGGTAATGGCCTGGGAAATGTTTGGGTATGATATTCAAATTATAGGAGGGAGCATTTTGTGCCCATTCAGAACAGATGGTCATTTTCCAATACCAGGACAAAACTGCTGGAACAGTAGATCAACGAACAGTTGGCTGTCCAAGAATATAGCATACGAGACACTAAGAGCAATAACCAACATAGCAGAAGACATTAGGTTCATTCGCAGGAAAGACCTGAAAACCTTTTACGACAAAGTAAACTAACTTGAGCATAAATATAACAAAGAAAACTCCTAGAGAACATTAGACATGACAGAAATGTGATTCTCATTGATGTCATGTAGTCCTTTACTAACAGGAAAGAAAAATATAGTTCAAGGTATTAAATTGATGACAAATATCTTTCTTTTTCAACCATATTCTCCACAAAAAAATTAGTATTCTAAATCCAGTTCCACTGCTCAAAAAGGAGAACGTCTTGCAACACGTTAACATAGAATGTCTATATATGATGTCGTCATTGAACTAGATGAAGTACCCTTGAGTAAATCAGGTACCAATTTCATCAACCACTCCCAATGGGAGGATCAACATCAGTATGTATATATATGTATAAGTTGAAAAGTATAGGTATGTATATGTGCGTGTGTGGACGTGTATGTATATACATGTGTGTGTGTGTGGGTGGGTTGGGCCATTCTTTCGTTTGTTTTCTTGCGCTGCCTCGCTAACGCGGGAGACAGCGACAAAGTATAATTAAAAAGAAAAAAAAAAGAGAGAAAAAAAGTATATATATATATATATATATATATATATATATATATATATATATATATATATATATATATATATATTGTCGCTGTCTCCCGCATTTGCGAGGTAGCGCAAGGAAACAGAAGAAAGAAATGGCCCAACCCACCCCCATACACATGTATATAGACACACGTCCACACACGCAAATATACATACCTATACATCTCAATGTACACATATATATACACACACAGACACATACATATATACCCATGCACACAATTCACACTGTCTTTATTCATTCCCATCGCCACCTCGCCACACATGAAATACCATCCCCCTCTCCCCTCATGTGTGCGAGGTAGCGCTAGGAAAAGATAACAAAGGCCCCATTCGTTCACACTCAGTCTCCAGCTGCCATGCAATAATGCCCGAAACCACAGCTCCCTTTCCACATCCAGGCTCCACACAACTTTCCATGGTTTACCCCAGACGCTTCACATGCCATGATTCAATCCACTGACAGCACGTCAACCCGGGTGTACCACATCGAATCCAATTCACTATATTCCTTGCCCGCCTTTCACCCTCCTGCATGTTCAGGCCCCGATCATTCAAAATCTTTTTCACTCCATCTTTCCACCTCCAATTTGGTCTCCCTCTTCTCCTCGTTCCCCCTCGACACTTCTTGGTCAATCTCTCCTCACTCATTCTCTCCATGTGTGCCAAACCATTTCAAAACACCCTCTTCTGCTCTCTCAACCACGCTCTTTTTATTTCCACACATCTCTCTTACCCTTACATTACTTACTCGATCAAACCACCTCACACCACACATTGTCCTCAAACATCTCATTTCCAGCACATCCACCCTCCTGCGCACAACTCTATCCATAGCCCACGCCTTGCAACCATACAACATTGTTGGAACCACTATTCCTTCAAACATACCCATTTTTGCTTTCCGAGATAATGTTCTCGACTTCAACACATTCTTCAAGGCTCCCAGGATTTTCGCCCCCTCCCCCACCCTATGATTCACTTCCGCTTCCATGGTTCCATCCGCTGCCAGATCCACTCCCAGATATCTAAAACACTTTACTTCCTCCAGTTTTTCTCCATTCAAACTTACTTCCCAATTGACTTGACCCTCAACCCTACTGTACCTAATATCCTTGCTCTTATTCACATTTACTCAACTTTCTTCTTTCACACACTTTACCAAACTCAGTCACCAGCTTCTGCAGTTTCTCACATGAATCAGCCACCAGCGCTGTATCATCAGCGAACAACAACTGACTCACTTCCCAAGCTCTCTCATCCACAACAGACTTCATACTTGCCCCTTTCCAAAACTCTTGCATTTACCTCCCTAACAACCCCATCCATAAACAAATTAAACAACCATGGAGACATCACACACCCTTGCCGCAAACCTACATTCACTGAGAACCAATCACTTTCCTCTCTTCCTACGCGTACACATGCCTTACATCCTCGATAAAAACTTTTCACTGCTTCTAACAACTTGCCTCCCACACCATATATTCTTAATACCTTCCACAGAACATCTGTATCAACTATATGTATATATATATATATATATATATATATATATATATATATATATATATATATATATATATATGTATATATATATATATATATATATATATATATATATATATATATATATATATATATATATATATATATATATATATATATATATATATATATATATACATATATATATATATATATATATATATATATATATATATATGTATATATATATATATATATATATATATATATATATATATATATATATATATATATATATATATATATATATATATATATATATATATATATATATATATATATATATAAATGAATTTCATTGATACTGAATATGTACCATATGAGTTAGTTGAACTTAGAATATTTAAGGTTTGCATCATCATCATCATCATTATCATAATAATAATGATAATAATGATAATGATAGTAATAATAATAGGGGAGAAAGAGTACTTCCCACGTATTCCCAGCGTGTCGTAGAAGGCGACTAAAAGGGGAGGGAGCGGGGGGCTGGAAATCCTCCCCTCTCGTTTTTTTTAATTTTCCAAAAGAAGGAACATTGAAGGGGGCCAGGTGAGGGTACTCCCTCAAAGGCCCAGTCCTCTGTTCTTGACGCTACCTCGGTAATGCGGGAAATGGCGAATAGTTTGAAAGAAAAGAAAGAAAAAGAATATATTTATATATATATATATATATATATATATATATATATATATATATATATATATATATATATATATATATATTTCTTTCTTTCTTTCAAACTATTCGCCATTTCCCGCATTAGCGAGGTAGCGTTAAGAACAGAGGACTGGGCCTTTGAGGGAATACCCTCACCTGGCCCAATTCTCTGTTCCTTCTTTTGGGAAATTGAAATTTTTTTTTTTTTTTTTTTTTTTGCTTTGTCGCTGTCTCCCGCGTTTACGAGGTAGCGCAAGGAAACAGACGAAAGAAATGGCCCAACCCACCCCCATACACATGTATATACATACGTCCACACACGCAAATATACATACCTACACAGCTTTCCATGGTTTAACCCAGACGCTTCACATGCCTTGATTCAATCCACTAACAGCACGTCAACCACGGTATACCACATCGCTCCAATTCACTCTATTCCTTGCCCTCCTTTCACTCTTCTGCATGTTCAGGCCCCGATCACACAAAATCTTTTTCACTCCATCTTTCCACCTCCAATTTGGTCTCCCTCTTCTCCTCGTTCCCTCCACCTCCGACACATATATCCTCTTGGTCAATCTTTCCTCACTCATTCTCTCCATGTGCCCAAACCATTTCAAAACACCCTCTTCTGCTCTCTCAACCACGCTCTTTTTATTTCCACACATCTCTCTTACCCTTACGTTACTTACTCGATCAAACCACCTCACTCCACACATTGTCCTCAAACATATCATTTCCAGCACATCCATCCTCCTGCGCACAACTCTATCCATAGCCCACGCCTCGCATATATATATATATATATATATATATATATATATATATATATATATATATATATATATATATATATATATATATATATATATATATATTTTTTTTTTTTTCTCTCTTTTTTTTTCTTCATCAACGCTCGTTGTATGTTTTGGACAATCACGTGTTTACCAAATGGTGTCCTAGCTTCGTCTCTTCGATGTATATAAACTTACTGTTATATTTCTCTCTTGTGTCTCCCCTGATGATGTGATTATTACACGGAAGTGCACTTGGGAACTTTTCGTGTTTCATTTTCTCCTTGGACTCATAGGAATATCTTGATCACGCGCAAAGTTGTAATCCTTTCCAATATATATATATATATATATATATATATATATATATATATATATATATATATATATATATATATATATATATATATATATATATTATAACGAATCTAGCTCTCACAGTAATGAAAGTAATGGTCGATATAGAGCACTGTTGTCTAGGTTATACTGCGAGAAGACCCGTCATAAATGATTGTGAAAAATTGCAGGTGTAGAATGAGCCCAGGTTGATAATGATAAGTATTATTAATCAAACATAGAAGTAACAGCAAGTAAAATAACTAATTAACCACAAATCAAATGAAAAAGCAATTTTCTAGCACACAACATAAAACTATGTTAATACAACCATAAGTGCATTTAACCACAAAGGCAGCTTAACTTATATAAAAAAATCGTTACGCTCCCCTACCACACCACCACACCTCGGGGAAGAGCCACTACACCTCAGGATGCCGTCTGGGTTGAGACTGCAGTGGAAGGCGTCGGCGCTGATATATAAGGAGTGGGTATGAAGCCCGGCTTGTCTCAGTCAAAGTGAGACGAAGCAACAAGGACTTGAATGAACGCAGAACGATCTGGTTCCAACGGGGCAGAGAGGCAGTGGTGTGTAGTATGGAGGACAAAATGATATAAGATTTTAAATTTAAACAAGATGTTAGGAGAGTACATGACAATATATATATATCCTTTCATACTATTCGCCATTTCCCGCGTTAGCGAAGTAGCATTAAGAACAAAGGACTGGGCTTTTGAGGGAATATCCTCACCTGGCCCCCTTCTCTGTTCCCTCTTTTGGAAAATAGAAAAAAAAAAAAAAAAAGAGAGGGGAGGATTTCCAGCCACCTGCTCCCTCCCCTTTTGGTCGCCTTCTACGACACGCAGGGAATACGTGGGAAGTATTCTTTCTCCCCTATCCCCAGGGATTATATATATATATATATATATATATATATATATATATATATATATATATATATATATATATATATATATATATATATATATATATATATATATATATATATATATATATTCTATTAAGGACAGCTATTTTCTCTTTTCTAATTTCTAATTTCTAGAGGTAAACTTCAGACATGCAATATCATTTCAGAAGAGAATAGTGTACGAGGTAAAACTGAATGTTATGATGTTGAGGCATTTCAGTGGGAGTGCTGGTGGCACAAGGCGTGGGCTGTATGCATCATCTGGTGCGTGGTGAGGCACCAGACGTGGGCTGTAGGCATCATCTGATGCGTGGTGAGGCGCCAGGCGTGGGCTGTATGCATCATCTAGTGCGTGGTGAGGCACCAAGCGTGATCTACATGAGTCGTGTGGTGTGTGGTGCAGCTCTTGATGTGGCCATTGGCCACTCAGTTGATCGAGAGTTATGTTGCTGTGGTGGTGAGGGTCTGGATGTGTGTGCTGATCATACACCAAGGAACTTCCCACAAATGTTCACTTTCCCTCACCAACCTCGTGCTCTGCTGTGATCACCCTGAGTTGCAGGGTGTCCCCTCTGATCCTCTGTGCAGGATATGAATTGTTTATGTAGCTTCTGAAACTTGTCGAAGAGGTTCACATGGGTACTGAACTTGATTTCAGTTGGGTGCGGGACTTGACATTTCAGAAGAGTGCGGGACTTGAGGTCTCGGGTGGTTAAGGGATTTGACATTTCAGGTGGGCGCGAGACATGATGTATCAAATGGTTGATGGAATTGATCGCTTGACCAACACCGTGCACGCAAGTTCAGTGTGGACTTGAGCCTTGTAAAGGTTCAGCAGTCCACTTGTGTTCGGGTGTTCCACTCGTTACAGCGTCGTCAGCTTTCAGGAATACTTGAAGAGCTTTTTCACAGATAAGACGCTCAAAGCTTAACTTATTGTCTAACTAACCACATAAATGTTAAGGTGGCTATTCATCGAAAGAATGTTTTTACTTTCCCTTTTCCTTTTCTCTTTCTTTCATTAATTTATGTAAACAAACAGCTGCTCAACTGATGAACAATTTTAAACAAGAAAAGTCTCGTGTACAGTCAGACTGACTAACCTACACACACCACCGTAACCTCAACGCTTGACCCTCACTCCTTAAGTCATATTGTTGGATTTTTTCCTCGCTTGTACATATTTTACTTCACTTTCCTCCCCGGAAACTTGGCTGGTTGCATCTCTGCACCACTGGCCAGACCAGTGGTTCTTAGCCTTTTTCTCTCTGCCAACCCTTTTGAGTTTTGTCCCAGGTTATTGCAGCTCCACCGAAGAATAAAAGTTTGTTCTACGATTAACAATTCAGTAATACTAGTTAAAACTAGGATAACTGAGGAAACTAGGGTTACTAAATTTAGCAAACAGAGCAAGACAACTTAGGCTTAATAACACTTTCAAAGTGTACTCTGATGAGTGACCTCACTGTCTCAAAACTATCTTTATCAAGACTATGGAGAGGACAAGTGTTACACCAGCAAAACAATTTACAATGATTTGATTTATGCAGAGCGTAATGTCAGGCCACTAAACCTTTGGTAGCTTCAGTGTTATAAAACGCGGAATTCATGAACGTGGAGGAGCAGCCAGGCTTTGGTATTACGGCCAGATGCTTGCCGACCTCACTTTGGATCCTGATCCCAGGGATGTGAGATAAACCGTACAACATACGGTCAGCCACTGCCTCACATGACTCTTGTGTGACAGTATCTCAAGGTAAGCACTTGCGACTGCTTTTTTTTTTTTTTACATTACTAAACTTTGAATCTCTTTATCTCCTCATTTATTTTCCATACAGCTACGACCTGCCTTAGTTCAACAGATAATCTTTCAACTCTTAAAGTCTTAGATTATTCTTCCTTTAATCTATCCTTACTTCATTATTTCTTCGGCCATCTTTTTGTGTTTCATTTAAATCCTGGTCACATGATGACTTCCTTCATGATTAAAACCTCCGATATAGATAACGAGAATGTTTAACCTAATTCCAGAGAACTACAGGAATATGCCGAACAAATGATAACACTGATTCTCTTTATCATTGACATATTTACCTCAAAAGCAACTGTCCACTCAGTACCAAAATATCTGGAAGATAATCAAATTTCGGGTTTCATATGCGTAAATATTACATATGATAAATTCATCTAGCCGGCTACCACGACAGTCAACTTGATGGTTTAATTAAGAAGCGAAAGTGTGGAAGCTGCTGGGGAGGTGAGTGTAACGTTGCTGTTGACTCGAGATCGGCTCCGCCAGGAGGCTGCTGGTTCCAGATCCGTAAATATGTTGGAATATGGGGAAATACGGAGTGGAATTCACTGTAATGAAGCTGCCAAGAAAGCAAATAGGATGTTAGGATTTATTACGCGAAACTTTTCATATATGATCAGGTATTTGATATTGTCACTATACTGAAGTCTAGTTAGACTCCACCTCGAATATGCAATGTAGTTTTTGGCCTTCTACTTAAGTGAAGATATTCTTAAGTATGAAGCAGTGCAGAGAAGAGCAATCAAACTGACTTCCTTCTTGCGTCACAAACCGCTTGACAGCAGATTGCTAGAGGCGTCTCCAATCAAAATGATAGAATATTTTGAAATACTTAAAGGATTCAGCAAGATATTGAAAATTTCTTTACAGTAGCACCAAGCTACCAGCGAGAGAAAATACTCTAAATCTAAGAGGTCACCGAGTTTATCTACAACGTACGAAATATTTCTTTATCAACAACATTACTGATGCGTGGATTAATCTCTCAGAAAATGCTGTTCAGAGCAACACCTTTCATATCTTCAAAATTAGATTTGATCATCACATTTCATCCTCCGGTATTGAATAATGACTTTTCTATAAATATTTCCTTTAGGCATATTAACCCAAGAAGGTATTCTTCCTACTTTTTTTCCGTCGGTATGTAGATGGAGGAAGTGGAGAGTGAGGAGAGATCCTTTTCTTTTCTATTCTTTTCTTCTACGGCTTTTAAGGGGACTGCATTTCTTTTGAAGAGTGTTAAAGCCAGAGCACCTTGCTTGGATCCTGGGTCTGTTTGGTCTGTGTATCTGTAACTCAACGTAACTCTAAACTCATTGACCATCTTTTAACTACGATGATAGATGTTACATATATGATTCTCTTAGAAATAGCATAATGATAACATAGAGCCTCGTGCACGAGAGAGAGAGAGAGAGAGAGAGAGAGAGAGAGAGAGAGAGAGAGAGAGAGAGAGAGAGAGAGAGAGAGAGAGAGAGAGAGAGAGAGAGAGAGAGAGAGAGAGAGAGAGAGAGAGAGAGAGAGAGAGAGAGAGAGAGAGAGAGAGAGAGAGAGAGAGAGAGAGAGAGAGAGAGAGAGAGAGAGAGAGAGAGAGAGAGAGAGAGAGAGAGAGAGAGAGAGAGAGAGAGAGAGAGAGAGAGAGAGAGAGAGAGAGAGAGAGAGAGAGAGAGAGAGAGAGAGAGAGAGAGAGAGAGAGAGAGAGAGAGAGAGAGAGAGAGAGAGAGAGAGAGAGAGAGAGAGAGAGAGAGAGAGAGAGAGAGAGAGAGAGAGAGAGAGAGAGAGAGAGAGAGAGAGAGAGAGAGAGAGAGAGAGAGAGAGAGAGAGAGAGAGAGAGAGAGAGAGAGAGAGAGAGAGAGAGAGAGAGAGAGAGAGAGAGAGAGAGAGAGAGAGAGAGAGAGAGAGAGAGAGAGAGAGAGAGAGAGAGAGAGAGAGAGAGAGAGAGAGAGAGAGAGAGAGAGAGAGAGAGAGAGAGAGAGAGAGAGAGAGAGAGAGAGAGAGAGAGAGAGAGAGAGAGAGAGAGAGAGAGAGAGAGAGAGAGAGAGAGAGAGAGAGAGAGAGAGAGAGAGAGAGAGAGAGAGAGAGAGAGAGAGAGAGAGAGAGAGAGAGAGAGAGAGAGAGAGAGAGAGAGAGAGAGAGAGAGAGAGAGAGAGAGAGAGAGAGAGAGAGAGAGAGAGAGAGAGAGAGAGAGAGAGAGAGAGAGAGAGAGAGAGAGAGAGAGAGAGAGAGAGAGAGAGAGAGAGAGAGAGAGAGAGAGAGAGAGAGAGAGAGAGAGAGAGAGAGAGAGAGAGAGAGAGAGAGAGTGTGTGTCCTCCTGTAGGCCGTCAGCTGTGCAGCCAAGCATCAGCAGAACGGCCTGACATAAGAGCTGTGGACCCAGTCGCCGACACAGTCACTCGGTTCGAGATGAAAACGAGAGCTTTTACGGCGAGATTGATATGTATTCTCGATTGCTGCCGTAGGGGTGTGCTGGCATTTCAGTACACATGTCATATTCCAGGGACCAAAGGACGGCTCCCTTAAAGCAGAAGGATCTGAACGCTGTAGACAGCGGTGCAAAACGGGTAATTTTTTCTTAACAGACGAATCATACCATCCATATACTTATATAAGGTCAGTGCAGCATCCACCTCTTTCTCTTACGTGTGTCCCTGTGAAAGTTTCTCTTACCTAACGCAGTTGAGATACTTACCTAGTGCTATAAGTCTGTTGACGACAACACTCCGTCGACAATTTTATCGAAATACACTTTTTTGCCGCGTTTTGCAACGTATTCTAAAATGCGCAGCAATCAATTTTCACATTCTTGGGTTCATCCAGCCATGTGATCGTCATGTAAGCACTTTATGCTCGCAAATGGGTTTGTATGGCAAGGGCAAACTGTTCCTGGTCCTTCCTTCTATTCGTATTCATCTCCGACAAAAACCATCATCAATATGCTATTCGTTAGTGGAGGTGTTCCATCATACACTAGAAGTATGACAATCTCTTCATTTGGCGAAAGTATTTTCAATAATTTCGTGTGATCAATGTTTCCGTTTCGATAACAATGTAACTGAATTTCTGAATGATTAAAGAAACCTTTATTACTCCTCTTTTCTCCTTTAACTCCATCTTTAATGATTGACATTCACACACCCAGAGACGAATGTGTTTTCGACCATATTTTGCTTACGATCTTTATCACGCACTTCGAAGAAGTATGACTTCCTGGACACAAGCAAAATGTATGGTATAGTTGGTACCCCTCCCTACGTTGTGGTGGAGTATGCAATTGAAGTTCCTCTTGTGCTTTCTCGTCTCGTCCGCTTTTGATTGAAAGCTAAAATCTTTCCTTCTTCTGGGAAACATACATTAGTACAGGCTATCCCAGTTAAGGGACACCTTACTAACCTTACATTTGAAACAGAGCAAAGAAGAGCAATTAGACTGACTCCCTTCTTGCGTCACAAACACATGACGACAGATTGCTAGAGGCGTCTCCAATCAAACTGATAGCAAGATATCGAACATTTTCTCTACAATAGCACCAGAACTACCAACGAGAAAAAGTACTCTAAATCTAAGAGGTCATCGAGTTAATCTAGAAGTTGCGAAATATTTCTTTATGAACGACATTACTGAAGCGTGGAATAAGCTCCCAGAAAATGCAGCTCAAAGCAACATCTTTTATATCTTCAAAATTAGATTTGATCATTACCATATCACTCCTCTGTTATTCTGACATCTATATCTATGTCTTCTCATCTTTTCTCATCTCCCATGTAATCAAACATCTTGAATCTCAGTCTATATCTTTCGCAAGACAAGATCTACTGGTTATCCTCTCTGAGTGTCCTATGATATTCTCCTTTATGTATTGAACATTATTAGCAAGGATTTTGCACTAAGGTTTAATCTTCAAGCTTCCCTGATCTGGCTTCTTTGGCCCTTTAATTTTTTTTCATGTGTACCATCCTTTCTGGCCGGCTAACCTCCCTAAGGATTGCCTCCTGTCTCCTAGCCATTTCCATCATTCTATCAACGATTTCTTTCTTCAACAGACAACCAATATACTTATAGGTTGAGGACTCAACAATGCACTTCTCAATTTACTTCAAATCCGCTGCATCATCTCTCGTTCAGTACACATCTCATTTCGTGACATCGGCATCTGCAATCTCAGCTTTGGACAGAGTTTCCCAGTAAGGCAGATCCAAACGAGTTTTCTAAATTCTTATGATCGAGACAACGCGGACACCTAAAGCCCTAATATAGGCCATCTTATGAACGCTATGTATGTTAATATATGCCATACCCTAAGCCAGGTGCCCATTTTATTAACAAATTCCTAGGGGTGGATGAACAGCTAGACTCACTGTGGACCAACTGCCACAACCAGGATTCGAACCTATGCGCTCGACCCTGAGCGGCCCGCGAATGCGTCACGTTCAGGTACGCTTACCGATACACCACGAAGGCCCATGGATAAATTTAATGCCACTAAAAACTGTTCATTTTCACATCTTTATTTCGAAACCCCAACAACTTTAACAACTCTTCTGATTTCCCCAGAATTCCATCACTGAAACAATTAACATAACTGATGTCCTTTGAGCATTGAAACTATCTTGGAGACCCAGTGTGGCAAGACTACCTAAGTCTGCCTCCCACAAACCGAGCATCCTGGTCATAAGCCAAAAGGTTTTTTGTTCTGAACGTTTGCTCCAATTATGAAACAAAATGCTTCCGCCTTCTATGGAGCACAACTCTTACAACTGGGCAGTTTCTATTCGAACATACTAGACAGATCCTTGTCCAGAGAATACCAACCCATCAGCTCTCTAAGTCAGACCCCAAAACTTGGTATCGACTGCATAACCTACGCTCACCCATAACAACAGCCAGGATCCTGTAACATCAATAGCATGTATGTTGTTACATTTACCGGACAGCAGGAGGTGATGGTCACTGAGCTAGGGTCGGTATCATCCGTCAAAATACACAAAATGCAAAATTGGTTTTGGTCAAGGAAAAACACATTTGTAAATATCTTGTGTAAATATATCCATCAGTCTGATTAATCATGATGATATCAGGGATTGCCAGTTATCCATGTATACTGTTCTATGTTAATACTAGATCAATGCTGTCAGTTAAACCCGTCATTTCTTCATAATTCATCAGAGTATTGTTGCAAGATGTTTAGTGATTTTCACAAACAGTTGATATCAATACAGAGCCTGACACTATCTGTGGTGTCGCCTGCCACACGCGCTGGTGTAGCAGTTTTAATCTCTCGTCATATTGTGCTTCTCTCTCTGACAGTGAATGATCCCCACCATAACAAAGCGTTGTTGTGCTGGTCTCTGTGACGCTCACTGATACCTACCGTAATAATGTACTGGACTCTGTGACGCTGGTTGATACCCATCGTAACAGTGTTTCGATGTATTGGCATCTGTGACGCTGGTTGATCTCGTTCATGATACAGACGTTTACTGGAGTATTCATGTAGAGCAATCTATCGTGGTGTTGTGCCAGATTGCTATAGACTTAGCGAAAGGGATTACGTGTGAGAGTGGCCTGCAGGGAACAGAGCAAATCCTGTTTAAGTTAGTACAGAATACAAGTGTACAAATGGAAAGGCGACACTAAGCATTACAGACATGCCTCAGACTGTAGCCATAAGCAACACTCTGGTGAAAGTTGTACTGCGTCACTGTGCCTGGGAGGCCGTAACACTCCTCCTCGCAGTCTTGTTATGTACATTTTCGTGTAACATACCAGTGATCTCCTTCCTCTATCCCTCGCTTGAATTTTCTTCTAATCACTCATATTCTCTCCTCATTCAGTTATCTTGTCTATTCATTTCGCCAACACTCACGCATTTTCTTCCATCATTTATATTCCCCTTCCATCCACTTAACTTTTCCCATCATTTACGTTTTCTTCCCTCAATCTCAAATTTTCCTTACACATATTTTCATCTTATTCTGCATTTGTTTTTACGATCGAAGACTTAATAACTCAGCCCGAATCCAGTTTCACTAGTAAAAGAGAAGAACGTTCTGCCACAAATTGATAAGAAAGCTAAAGACATATTATCGGCAATAAATACAATAGAATGAAAAAAAAGGCAGGGTCTGACGAGCTTTATCAGAGATCAATGAAAGAGGCCAAAAATAAGATAAATAAGCCCTTGACTACCGTTCTCAATGAGTCACTTGCTACGGAAAAAGTTCTAGATGAATTTAAGTTTGTTTATG
>NC_092224.1:101303382-101388382 GCF_036320965.1 Panulirus ornatus | reverse complement strand
GTTTGCGAGGTAGCGCAAGGAAACAGACGAAAGAAATGGCCCCACCCACCCCTATACACATGTATATACATACACGTCCACACACGCAAATATACATACCCATACATCTCAGTTGATATACAACGAAGAGACGAAGCTAGGACGCCATTTGGTAAACCAAATGGCGTCCTAGCTTCGTCTCATCGTTGTATGTCAACTGACTGTTATATTTCTCTCTCGTGTCTCACCTGATGATGTGATTATTACACGATTATTACTCGTCCCTTACTGGGCGTCAGGTACTGTCCTCGTACCTTACTGGGCGTCTGGTACTGTCCTCGTCCCTTACTGGGCGTCAGGTACTGTCCTCGTCCCTTACTGGGCGTCAGGTACTGTCCTCGTCCCTTACTGGGCGTCAGGTACTGTCCTCGTACCTTACTGGGCGTCTGGTACTGTCCTCGTCTCTTATGGGGCGTCAGGTACTGTCCTCGTCCCTTATTGGGCGTCAGGTACTGTCCTCGTCCCTTACTGGACGTCAGGTACTATCCTCGTCCCTTACTGGGCGTCAGGTACTGTCCTCTTCCCTTATTGGGCGTCAGGTACTATCCTCGTCCCTTACTGGGCGTCAGGTACTGTCCTCGTCCCTTATTGGGCGTCAGGTACTGTCCTCGTCCCTTACTGGGCGTCAGGTACTGTCCTCGTCCCTTACTGGGCGTCAGGTACTGTCCTCGTCCCTTACTGGGCGTCAGGTACTGTCCTCGTCCCTTACTGGGCGTCAGGTACTGTCCTCGTCCCTTACTGGGCGTCAGGTACTGTCCTCGTCCCTTACTGGGCGTCAGGTACTGTCCTCGTCCCTTACTGGGCGTCAGGCTCACGATGTCTGGCGTCTTTGTGCGCGTTACTTATATACTCTAAGAAAACATGACAACATACATATGTATTCAAATATATCATAAACACAAAAGCATTTGGTAGATTATTTTCCGTACATTAGGAAATACTTTCCCTAATCTTTTCTTTTTCTGTCTCATACTTCTTTCTATATTTCAATTAAGGCCCGGCCTTGATGTGGGCTTTGCCTGTGACTGGAACCTTAAAACAATCAACTTTAGATATTACAATACAGTCAGATGAACAGCTGATTTACCTGGGTAAAAGGATTATTGTAAGTGTTGGGGGCTCATTAGTTCTGTGTTCTTCCTCACAGGTTGTTCACTGGTGCTTATGGTTAAATAAACACATTTTCAGGACCGTGTTCTCTGAAGTGAGCCACATAACTGGGTCTTAATAACCTTCTACACCATCATGTTATAACATTGGCGGCCACTTCAGATTTTCTAGTATTCATTATCAAAGTATTTCATGTTTTAGTATAATTTTCTATTTTATGTTAGCTAAGACGGTAACTGATTACTCTCATCAAAGCCAATCTGACGCTCCACGACTAACATCTATTTGCGCTGCCTTAGTCACGTGAACAGTTTGCAGGTTTTTCCTCTTAGAATCATCTACATGTCGTTCTATTTTTACCACACTAATGTCTGAGTTTCTATCTTTTGATTTTGAATATACCCGTTTGAGGTGCTTGGTACTTCTTCATATAATTAAGATGAATCATTCCTATGGTATGTGAATGTTCAACATTTGTTCTTCATTTTTCATCAAGTGGAATATTTCTTACTTCCGCCTCCAAGGTTTTCGTCCACTCCCTCCTCTGTACCCGTTGCGTTATCTTGAAGCTGGCACTTCTCTTCTCCTTCTATATATATGTAAAGTGGCAAATGTTTTTATCTTGTTATCCGAGTCAATACAAAGCGTCCCAACTATTCTGGGTATTGTACCGGAAAGTCTGCAGAATCAAAGGCAGAGCACTTATAGAATTTTTTCGTCAGATGAAAAAGAATGAGATACATCGCCTTTCAAATGTTTACTTTCTATTCAAATTAAAGTTGTTAGTATGGAAATTTGGCCTAAATTCGGAATGGAAATCCACTCCCAGTTCTCCATTTAGTGTTTAAATGTTTTACTTTTTTGTAGTTTGTCGGCATAATTGTCCACGCAACAACAGTAGACACAACAAGTTCAAGACCTGTATCATTATCTTTATGACAACTTTGTGAGCACGAAAATATCGACACGTAAAAGGAAAGGATTCCCGACATTATTATAGGCAATCAAGTAGCTATAAATTTATATGGCAACTGTGCAGGTTTATGGCCATTTCTTCTGGCTAGGACGAAACTCATTGTCAGACAACATCGTGGACAGACTTGCTGACTCATCGAAGAATATCATGTGAGCAGATGACTTTCAGGATTTGTAGTTCATTCCAGTACTGAATAGAGACAGCAGGACGCGGGGCGAGTCACAGCACACACATTACAGGATGATGTGAGAATACATAAGCAATATACCTCATGATGATGATGATGTGCCAATATACCTCATGATGATGATGATGTGCCAATATACCTCATGATGATGATGTGCCAATATACCTCATGATGATGATGATGTGCCAATATACCTCATGATGATGATGATGTGCCAATATACCTCATGATGATGATGATGTGCCAATATACCTCATGATGATGAGGTGCCAATATACCTCATGATGATGATGTGCCAATATACCTCATGATGATGATGTGCCAATATTCCTCATGATGATGATGATGTGCCAATATACCTCATGATGATGATGTGCCAATATACCTCATGATGATGATGATGTGCCAATATACCTCATGATGATGATGATGATGTGCCAATATACCTCATGATGATGATGTGCCAATATACCTCATGATGATGATGTGCCAATATACCTCATGATGATGATGATGTGCCAATATACCTCATGATGATGATGATGTGCCAATATACCTCATGATGATGAGGTGCCAATATACCTCATGATGATGATGTGCCAATATACCTCATGATGATGATGTGCCAATATTCCTCATGATGATGATACGCCATTATGAAGATCAACTGTAAACTGCTCATCAAGGACACGTAGGAGATGCCATATTTCTCTTTATGTAACAAAATTTTCTTTTGTTTGGGAGCACAAGATGGTCAGTGACAAAGTTAGCTGTCAGTGACAAAGTTAGCTGTTGGAAGACAGTCATAGTATTCTACATTCTTGATGTATGTAGATAAAAACATGTTCGTAAAGCAAGAGGCTCTGCCCTAGTCATCACTCCCTCCGGCACAACACCTACCAGGGAAATGTGGAGAACCATGTAGTATAGAGAGTGTACACTGATAACAAAATTTCATAGGAAAGGATGAATAGAAAATACTTTCTGGCCAATTCAGTTCAACAGGGTATTCTAGGGAGGATGATTTCTGTCACTATTCCGTAAATATAGAAGGTAAAATATGTGAATGTTTTATTGCTATTCTTGAGTAGGCTTAGTGACTGAAAACTGATTAATCGATGAGACTTTTTTCTACTCATGATATGAACTTATTCAACCCTCTTACAGGATTTGGTGGTAGTTAATTTCAGTACTTTTGTAACACCTTTGCTGAAGCGCCGTTTACCTACGTCTGTATTACACCTCCTTCCACTCAACTTCGTACTATTATTTCTGAAAACTGTATTTCTATCTAACGTGAACCAATTCTATTGTTGTATATTTTCGTAGTTACTAAGCATTTTGAAAATGAGCAAGTCCCTTAGAGTCTACGCGTTTCAGACATTGTGTTCAGTTTTGTTTACGGTGCTAGAAAATATACATAGAATAGGGAGAGTGAGGCGGCGAGCTACCAGGATGAGCCCCAGACTGAGATACAAATCCTATGAAAGCCAACTAGACTACTTTGATTCTTTTAGCTTTGAAAGAAGAGGGTTGAAAAGAGATCTAATGCAGATATTCAACATCACCAAAGGTTAGGATAATTCCAGTCTAACAATCTACTTTCAGCTAAGTTTGTCTGTTTTCACTCGTAACTAAGGGCCAAATGTTTTACATCAAATGAGGCAAGTTATTGTCTTCAAAAGAATTGCTGACTTATGAAATAATCGACCGGTTAGTTTAGCAGCACACCACAGATACGTGTAAGAATTGACTTTATGAGTTCATCCCTTCAAGTCTAAAGTTGACATCATTTACACCTCCTTAATTATCTGAAAAGTTTACAGGATCTTCTCTTTGAATCAGCTCCGTACCTGCACTCTCACCACACTAACCTACGACCTTCTGACCCATCAAAACGAGTCTAGGAAGGACCCTTTGGTATGTTGATGTTTTGATTTTCATTTGTATTCCCGAGGGTTCTGTAATACTCCACCCAGCTGACGTTCCCTGGTTCACGACGCGCATTGAGAAATTATTGTGGCAACGAGACCCGGCAAACGAGACCGGGCATTTTACCACAACAACGCTAATCTCTACAAGGTTCTTGGTATCAAAGTTATACGTTCAATACACGCTATGAAGAAATCTTATTACCCAACCAAGCAGCAACACCTGAAACAATTCGGCAAAGGAAATTAAAAGAACTGAGCGGTTTGTACAGGCAAATCCCCTCCTTTCCCTTCGTTAAGTCTCTCTACTGTGAAAAAGCTTCTGCCTCCAAGCCTACCTCCCAGCCCCAACACAATCTGGGTCAGTACAAGAACTTGAAATCGTCAGACAATTACATAACTTCTACTGAATGTCTGTACGCTTCCAAAAGGCCATCTCTCTCCACACCTGCAGAATTCCGACGTAGCACATGAATTGCATCCTTGTGCTTCCTTGTTCTTATAAATGATGACCTAATGTGTGCACCTGCTTGATGGAAGTCTGCTGATAAGTCTGCAATTGATATCAACATTGGCATCATCACTCCTTGTGTCAGCTCTTTAGAATACCTTCTACAACCCCCAGATCTAGAGCTCAGGTAACCATGTTACCATCAACGTAACTAAGACATCATTCAGGCACGTCAACCTTGATTCAAATCATGTCGTACCCAATGCATACTTGCTAATAAGGCTTTAACCCCCTCCAGGGTGTTCAGTCCACCAACCATTCCCGTATCATTATGGGCAATGAATTGTATTGGAATGAAAACACCAACACGTCATCAAATCTGCATTCTTTGTCGACTCAGGACGCTTGACATTCATGAACATGAAACCAAGAATATATCACAACTCTCACTCTTCTCATCCTCTCCTGTGCTTACCCTCTACGATGTTCCTCCATATACACTACATCACCTGGGCTAATAAAAGAGACGAAGAAAAGGGTATACAAGATGTACACCAAATATGAAGAACTTGCCATCACATTCTTACTACCGATATGTAAAACTGTATCTATTGACATCAGATTTAGTTTGCCATTTATAGGCACAGCCCATCAGTTTATCTATGTTACTTGGAAGACTCAGACGTCCGTTTTCTATTAGAAATTGATTTACCAGATCAGGATTATCTACAATATTTCGATATCTTGAAATGCAGCTTTTTATCAGGAGCATTTAGATATCTAACAAAGAGAGCCGGTCCCATGACTGATCCCTGTGGCACTCAACATGTTATGTTTAACCATTCTGTTGCTTGACTATTAATCACAACTCTTTGTTTACGGCAAGTCAACCAATTTTCTAACTAACAAAGTTTAACCTAAGTTTACCATATGAAAACTTTTGTCAGTAAGTTTGATATGGAATTTAATAGAATGTTCTTTGAAAAATTATACAGACAATATAATTTGCTTTACTTTCATCGTACGTGTTAATCATATCATGAAATAAATTAAGATTTGTCATCCACGAACGATCTCATCGAAAACCCTGCTGAAATTCGTTTATTAGGTAGTGCTTCTCTAAATGGTTTCCAATCTCATCCCGAATGATGGTTTCCATTACTTTACCAACTACCAACGCTTAAGCTAATTGGACGATAATTAGATAATTAGATAATTTCCCGGCAGTAACGTATTACCTTTTTCAATATTGGCGTTGCACTGGCAAACTTCCATTCCTCTGGCAGTTATTCCGTAGTGAAAGAATTCTTGAAAAGAAAAAGTGAAGATCAGAATCAGAACCATATTATCATACGCCTCTCACATTGTCCTCGGTTATAACTTATTTGTACTTAAGGTTTTACTTACTTTCAGTCCATTCATTTCTTTTGATGTATCCTCAACTTTCATGAATTTGTTCCCAGTTTAAGATATAAATGCAAAAAAATCATATCTTTGTCATGGCTTCGATGTCTTGAACCAAGTCACTGTTTTATGAATTTGATAAACTATGGAATGACTGGCTTCTAACATGACCATAAAATTCATGATTGTTTCTTTTACCATTTCAGCAATATACGCTTCATACTAACGTTTTTCATGACATATGTCATTTTCTTTATACAGCGAATTCATGACATTTACTTTATCATGTTGGTTGCTGGTCTCTTTGGATTTTTTGTATCTGCTCCTCCCTTATACAACAGGCAAATCTTTATTTCTTCGTCCTATCATTTCGGACTTGTTCTGACAGCAGGCCGCCTATGATGCAGTGGCTCATATGCTCCTCTGCTGTTTTAAAGTTTTACAGATATTTTTTCCAAGCTACATTACGCATGCTACCACCTCTCAGTCACCACTGTCCCATATATCTTACCATTTATACTGAAGTAAAATTTGAGCCAGAGCTTTTGCTCTCCTTGCCATTGTAAAACGGCACTATACAAGCATTCTGCCAGTCCTTAGGTACCTCATCCGGGACCATACATTGAAAGATGATCTGGCTCATGTATGCAATGTTTCCTCTAATTCCTCCAGTCTACGCCAGCTTCCTATGGTTCGTTTACTCTCATCTGATGCCTCTGTTTTCTTGTTATCTTTGCACACTGATTATTACATAACACCACCCTATAGTGGAAGAAAGTGTGAAGAAGACTGGAGTTATTGGCGGTGAGATAACCCTAACTCCCGAATGATGTCACCGAAAGAAAAAGGCAACGGAGATCTAGTTAACATGAGCAATAACGGAGTATGGGCATTACACAAATGGACTGAAGTAGTTGAAAGAGCTGAAGCTCCTGTGGGATGTGTTTCCAATCTCACCCCCAACATACAGGCGAATAAACTTGGAGATGATGTATCGAAGAAAGACTGTTTGTGCCTCCCCCTGCGCTGGAGGGCGAGAAATGAGAGGGTGATCCAGGAAGAACTTGTTGTTGGTTTCGCCCCTCTCCCTACGGAGGTGAGTAATGAGAAAGTGACGTGGCGAGGGACCGATGGTTTTGACCACATCTCCAGGAAGAGACCCCACCACAAACTCCCCCTTTATCCCAGAGGAATAAGTGATCACCAACGATATATTGCGGTCGAGAGCACCCTCGCTAATGGATATATATATGAAGAGATGGAACACAGAACAGGACCATAAGGCAGATGGAATTCTGTTATTGATGTTATTGATCACTCACCTGGGGAGCACCGTACCAAAACGAAAAGAAAATGATAATTGTTAGATATTGGACTTCGTGTATGAGTGAATTTGTGTGTTCCTGTTTGGAGGGGGTGGAAGGCTGGAGTGAAGGGGATTTTGGGCGACTGGGGCCAGAACATACGGGAGGGTGAGGGGCGTGCGGGGAATGGAGTAGATTGGAATTATGTGGTATACCGTGGTCGACATGCTATCAGTGGACTGAACTAAGACATGGAAAGGTCTGTGGGGACTGGATGTGGTAGGGAGCTGTGGTTTCGGTGCATTACACATGACAGCTAGAGACTGAGTGTGTGGCCTTTTTGTCTGTTTTCCTGGTGCTACCTCGCTGAAGCGGGCGATGGCGTTGCTGTTTCGTGTGTGGCGGGGTAGTAACAGGATGGATGAAGACAAGCAAATATGAATATGTACATGTGTATTTATGTATATGTCTGTGTATGTGTACGTATTCCTATGAGTCCACAATCACATGTTTACCAAATGGCGTCCTAGCTTCGTATCTTCGATGTATATTAACTGACTGTTATATTCCTATCTTGTGTCTCTCCTGATGATGTGATTATTACACGAAAGCGCACTTGGGAACTTTTCGTGTTTCATTTTCCCCGTAGACTCATTGGAATATCTTGATCACGCGCAAAATTGTGATCCTTTCCAAAATGTGTATGTATGTGTATGTATATATTGATATGTATATGTATGTTTATGTGCGTATATGGGCGTTCATATATATATATATATATATATATATATATATATATATATATATATATATATATATATATATATATTTTTTTTTTTTTTTTTTTTTGCTTTGTCGCTGTCTCCCGCGTTTGCGAGGTAGCGCAAGGAAACAGACGAAAGAAATGGCCCAACCCAATATACATACCTACACAGCTTTCCATGGTTTACCCCAGACGCTTCACATGCCCTGATTCAATCCACTGACAGCACGTCAACCCCGGTATACCACATCGATCCAATTCACTCTATTCCTTGCCCTCCTTTCATCCTCCTGCATGTTCAGGCCCCGATCACACAAAATCTTTTTCACTCCATCTTTCCACCTCCAATTTGGTCTCCCACTTCTCCTCGTTCCCTCCACCTCCGACACATATCCTCTTGGTCAATCTTTCCTCACTCATTCTCTCCATGTGCCCAAACCATTTGAAAACACCCTCTTCTGCTCTCTCAACCACGCTCTTTTTATCTCCACACATCTCTCTTACCCTTACGTTACTCACTCGATCAAACCACCTCACACCACACATTGTCCTCAAACATCTCATTTCCAGCACATTCATCCTCCTGCGCACAACTCTATCCATAGCCCACGCCTCGCAACCATGCAACATTGTTGGAACCACTATTCCTTCAAACATACCCATTTTTGCTTTCCGAGATGATGTTCTCGACTTCCACACATTCTTCAAGGCCCCCAGAATTTTCTCCCCCTCCCCCACCCTATGATCCACTTCCGCTTCCATGGTTCCATCCGCTGCCAGATCCACTCCCAGATATCTAAAACACTTCACTTCCTCCATATATGTATGTGAATAAGAGCAAGGTTATTAGGTACAGTAGGGTTGAGGGTCAAGTCAATTGGGAGGTGAGTTTGAATGGAGAAAAACTGGAGGAAGTGAAGTGTTTTAGATATCTGGGAGTGGATCTGGCAGCGGATGGATCCATGGAAGCGGAAGTGGATCATAGGGTGGGGGAGGGGGCGAAAATCCTGGGGGCCTTGAAGAATGTGTGGAAGTCGAGAACACTATCTCGGAAAGCAAAAATGGGTATGTTTGAAGGAATAGTGGTTCCAACAATGTTGTATGGTTGCGAGGCGTGGGCTATGGATAGAGTTGTGCGCAGGAGGATGGATGTGCTGGAAATGAGATGTTTGAGGACAATGTGTGGTGTGAGGTGGTTTGATCGAGTGAGTAACGTAAGGGTAAGAGAGATGTGTGGAAATAAAAAGAGCGTGGTTGAGAGAGCAGAAGAGGGTGTTTTGAAGTGGTTTGGGCACATGGAGAGGATGAGTGAGGAAACATTGACCAAGAGGATATATGTGTCGGAGGTGGAGGGAACAAGGAGAAGAGGGAGACCAAATTGGAGGTGGAAAGATGGAGTGAAAAAGATTTTGTGTGATCGGGGCCTGAACATGCAGGAGGGTGAAAGGAGGGCAAGGAATAGAGTGAATTGGAGCGATGTGGTATACCGGGGTCGACGTGCTGTCAGTGGATTGAAGCAGGGCATGTGAAGCGTCTGGGGTAAACCATGGAAAGCTGTGTAGGTATGTATATTTGCGTGTGTGGACGTATGTATATACATGAGTATGGGGGGGGGGGGGGTGGGGCCATTTCTTTCGTCTGTTTCCTTGCGCTACCTCGCAAACGCGGGAGACAGCGACAAAGTATAATAATAAAAAAAAAAATATATATATATATATATATATATATATATATATATATATATATATATATATATATATATATATATATATATATATATATTTTATTTATTTTTCTTTGTCGCTGTCTCCCGCGTTTGCGAGGTAGAGCAAGGAAACAGACGAAAGAAATAGCCCAACCCACCCCCATACACATGTATATACATACACGTCCACACATGCAAATATACATACCTATACATCTCAATGTACACATATATATATACACACAGACACATACATATATACCCATGCACACAATTCACACTGCCTGCCTTTATTCATTCCCATCGCCACCTCGCCACACATGGAATACCATCCCCCTACCCCCTCATGTGTGCGAGGTAGCACTAGGAAAAGACAATAAAGGCCCCATTCGTTCACACTCAGTCTCTAGCTGTCATGCAATAATGCCCGAAACCACAGCTCCCTTTCCACATCCAGGCCCCACACAACTTTCCATGGTTTACCCCAGACGCTTCACATGCCCTGATTCAATCCACTGACAGCACGTCAACTCCGGTATACCACATCGATCCAATTCACTCTATTCCTTGCCCGTCTTTCACCCTTCTGCATGTTCAGGCCCCGATCACTCAAAATCTTTTTCACTCCATCTTTCCACCTCCAATTTGGTCTCCCACTTCTCCTCGTTCCCTCCACCTCCGACACATATATCCTCTTGGTCAATCTTTCCTCACTCATTCTTTCCATGTGCCCAAACCATTTCAAAACACCCTCTTCTGCTCTCTCAACCACGCTCTTTTTATTTCCACACATCTCTCTTACCCTTACATTACTTACTCGATCAAACCACCTCACACCACACATTGTCCTCAAACATCTCATTTCCAGCACATCCTCCCTCCTGCGCACAACTCTATCCATAGCCCACGCCTCGCAACCATACAACATTGTTGGAACCACTATTCCTTCAAACATACCCATTTTTGCTTTCCGAGATAATGTTCTCGACTTCCACACATTCTTCAATGCTCCCAGGATTTTCGCCCCCTCCCCCACCCAATGATTCACTTCCGCTTCCATGGTTCCATCCGCTGCCAGATCCACTCCAAGATATCTAAAACACTTTACTTCCTCCAGCTTTTCTCCATTCAAACTTACCTCCCAATTGACTTGACCCTCAACCCTACTGTACCTAATAACCTTGCTCCTATTCACATTTACTCTTAACTTTCTTCTTTCACACACTTTACCAAACTCAGTCACCAGCTTCTGCAGTTTCTCACATGAATCAGCCACCAGCGCTGTATCATCAGCGAACAACAACTGACTCACTTCCCAAGCTCTCTCATCCACAATCTCATCCATATATATATATCTTGCGTGGAAAACTGTGAATACCACAATAAGCATACTGATTTATTAGGAAAATATAATCTGTTTCGTTTGAGAATCTTTTCCAGTCCTCATATCTGAGCCTAAATCTTATTCTAGGTAAGACTTTGTACATCATTATGAAAGCAAATATCAGTAACGAAGAGACGCAGAAAACTAAGCACGTCTCTGGCCGCAATCTTGTGCCTTGAACCACCATGGGGTTGTGTGAATGAGGGGAGGATAGCGCGTCACGTCAAGCGTTAAAATGTATGCATAATTTAAGTTCAGTAAGGGAATGAAGTGGTTTGATGCCAGGTCAGCCTTAACTACTCATACATACATACATTCATGGTTGACTGAGGCAGTGATTGATAATATGTAGACTGTGATATGAATATCTAAAGATGGTCACGCAGGGGGAAATTCCTTAGAGATTGTTTCTTATGTCTACAACAGACTACACCTAATGTATACATCATGTATTCAGATTGTCCATCTCAGGGAGGTACGTACCTACAAGCTGTCACTTCTTGTGGAGGAAAGATGTGAGCATATGAGTGAGAAATGCTGGGAATAAAGAAACTTTACTGTGCGGAATCGTTGGGTACATTATACACAGAAATAATCCAGTTAAGGTAATGAAAGATTTAAGAAATATTTCGCGAAGAATAATCATGTAAACGATGTCTCAGTACACCTCATGAAGATCTTCGCTGACGGCATGATCAAAATTTGTACATGACTGAGCAAAGATGACGTCGAGGAGTAGGAGGAGGAGGAGGAGGAGGAGAGAGGCTACGTAGGAGGAGGAGCAGGAGGAGGAGGAGGAGGAGAGAGGCTACGTAGGAGGAGGAGTAGGAGGAGGAGGAGGAGGATAAGAGAGGCTACGTAGGAGGAGGAGGAGAGAGGCTACGTAGGAGGAGGAGGAGGAGGAGGAGGAGAGAGGCTACGTAGGAGGAGGAGGAGGAGGAGCTACAAGATAATCGGAAGACAAAATAGAAAAATAGGAAAATGACATTAGGAGAAAAGGTGACGTATCGTGTATGAGTTGATGAAAGTGAGTCTGTAAACACTGTCTGTGGTCAAACATAGACTGAATATGAATCATACAATGAAAAACCGCATCATGAGGATGACAGAAAGTTAAAATCTAAGGAAAAGATGATATAAAGAAAACCTACATAGCCCATGTTTCTTCGTGTCAGTAGGTAACACTGAGACAGATTGTGAGTATTAATCAGAGTGACATTATCATTGTGTAGTTCAAGAAATCTTCCAAACACATGGACACCAAAACATATCGCAATGAAGAGAAACTAATAAATGAAAATATGCGTCATAGCGATAAAAAGTTAAGAATAGTCCAGATAAATTTTGTAATTGTGACATGTGATATATCACAGGCAGAAAAATGCGCGCCTTTGACTGAATGTGTTGGCTTTGGGTGCGGTATGCATGACTACAAGCACGTGGAAGGCTGTGGTAAAAGAAGTGGAGCTGTGTGGTGTGTGGTATATAGAACGTACAGTCAAGAGATGGTGATACATCGAATCAAAAGGAAATTCTTAGAAAAATAAATCATTATGATCACGACGATAGTGATGTTGATATGATCAAAATAGTGAAGCTGGAAACGCATTGAAGGAATGAAAAAGCAAAATGTGATATGGTTAAAATCTTAAAAATCTGGAAGCAGAGCGATCAAGTCTATTGGAATTTTATAAAGTACGAGGAAACAATAACAAATACAACATAAGTTCAACAACAAACGATAGAAAAGACCATTTATTGTTTTGATTTACAAAATAAGGAAAATCCTAAAGTGAATACCGACATGTTGAAGGGAGACGTATTGGTAAAAAATGTTAGGAAAACTGCAATGTGTGTGGCAGCAGAGAACACTAAAACAAGCAAAACATGTGGTAAGCACAACACGCTAGCCAGGTCTTATGGCAAAATCTGGTAGGTACTCGTAGGTAGGGAGACATCATCCTTCTTCAGTTTTCTCTTTCCTTTACAGCCAACACGCCGTAAATTATCTGGTGGAATAAAGGCTCAATTCTCTCCCTCTCCGCTCACCAACCTTCCCAACACCCAACGCCCAAACTCGAGAAGGTCAACATGATTATCGACCATGGCTCCAGGACGGGAAAGAGAAAATTGAGATATAAAAGAAAATGCAATAGTGAAGTTGTAGGCTGGTTGTGAGGGTAGGCAATGCTATGATGGGGTGCGTGGGAGAGGTGCAGGTGAAGTTGTCTGGTGCTGTTATGGAGAGAGAAGAGGAGGTAAGATAGAGATGATATCGTGGATCTGTTTTGTGGGAAGGAGAGGATGGGTGAGGGGTGAGGGGCGGTGGTCAGGTTGTGGGATTGTGGCGTGGGAAGAGGGAGACAAGAGAACCAAGGAGTTGGTGCGAGATTGTTCATGATAGTCTGGGGAGGCGAGTGTAAGACGGAGGGACTTGGAGTGGGGACAGACTTGGTGGGTGGTTGAGTGGTCTTGTGGGAAGGACGTGTGAAAATGTGTTAGAAAAGAGATAGTGAGCATGATGATGAGGCTTAGGGTTAAGAGTAACAAAGACAGCGGTTTGGAGGACAGAGCAGGGTAGGATTGAAGTGATTGTGACTGTGTGTAGTGATGACGTAGAACTGAGAAGTTTACACCTGGTGGAGAGGAGGGAGATGAGGGAGTTTGTTTGGGCCGTAGGTCGGTCAAATGGGGAGGAGTAGAGGTAATCTAGGAAGGGAGGAGGAACTGAACAATATGGTGGCGAAAATATGTGTTGGTGGTGCAGGAATTGAATTTCCGAATGGGGCAGAAGGATCGGAATATGGTGTTGTTTGAAGCTGATTCGATGCTGTAGAGAGGAGGGGTCAGGTGTGCTTAGATGACCCAAAGAGGAAATGAGTAAGTCTCACTGTAGCATTACATGAACTCTTTCAGTCTGTGACCATTAATTTTCTTATTGAATATATCTCCTGATGACATATAATCAGGATATTCAAATCATTTCTCCCACCGCGCCTAGCAGTACATAAATGAACTACCTTTGATATACGATAAATCCAAATTCGGAATGTGAGTATACAATGCTTGTTCTGAGTTAAGACAGACACTTTCAGTTTTTTGAATAACTACCAGAGATTTACTGTTGTTCTCATTGTTATTTCTTTCATCTTGTGAGTAACGGTGTTATGGTTGATGGTAATGTCATTTCTCCAATAACGACATTTCTTTTTCTTAGATCATTAGATTTATTGCAATGGATTATTTACTGTATTATTTGACCTGTTCAGCCAATGCTCAACTTGAACCTGTTGTAGCTGAGTACCTGTTCGTTCTGAAGGGGGACAGACACCAGTTCCAAAGGGGCACTTGTGTTGCGTCTTACGGATTCATGGATATCCTCGACTCTTGTCAGCTCAGGAGCCAGTGTGATGGACATCAGCGTCGTACCCTGACTGTCTCATGGGTGAACGGTAACACGCACTGCAGACTGGTTAAGAGCCGTTGTGATGGAGGAGAACGCTGCACACTGGTGCTATATGTGCACACTGGGTCCTGATCCAGTTTCTGATAACATGATAACTAACTGCTAACGTCAGACTTCGACGCGATACAATATCTTTAACTATATCATATGTTTTTCATGAACATAAGAATATCTGAGAATACGTTTCAAGAATTGCCACTTTCACAATGATTCTACTTAGAAAGTGACCTGAGCACTGGGAGCCGAGCGTCACGGGTCGATGAACAAGAGTCAAGAGTCAGGAGCCGAGGATGAAGAGCTGAGTCGCAAGGCACGATCTACGGTAGTCAGGGGTCAAGAGCCGAGGGTCAAGTGTCGAGGGTTGATGGTCAGGGGTCAAGTGTCGAGGTTTTACTGACCGGGGATAAAAGAATTGAGGATTGTTGGCCAAAGGTCAAGTATGGAGACCACAAGGGATGTATCGTATTGTTGAAAGGTGTAGATGCACATTCCACAAGTTCTGCTTCACAAGATTCAGCCTGGGTCAGGCAGTGGAAGGTCAGAGGTTAAGATACTCAGGAAATTCTTACGTCCACTTGAGAGTTACAGTTTTCCTTGACTGGATTATTGGATATCCAAGTGTCGTTTGGTTTGATACTTCTGGAACTATTGTCTGTCGTTAGGAAGCTGGTGTGACGGCCGGTGATTGGTGGCGTTAAGCTAGTGTGACGGCCAATAACTGGAGAAGTGGAGCGTGTGTGACGCTCAGCATCATGAGAAGTAAACTTTTTATCCTTATTGGGCAGTCTTGAGTTTCCACAACAGTCCCCATGTGGTTGTGATCAAGGTTGTGTTTCTGATCCTCCTCACACTTCACGTCTGTAGCTGTTGAGTCTCGCGCCCCTCATTGTTGCTCATAGCCTCTCATGTTCTCTTGTATGATATCAATTTGTGGTTCCGAATATTGTGACCTGATAAGTGTGACCTCAGTGTGACCTCTCCTACTCTACATTGTAGTTTCTGGTTCTGCTTTCAGCTGGTGTATTTATGCTGCAAACTAATGCAGGTTGTTCCTTATATTCATTACTGCTGTTTCTTATTCCTCATAATGCTTGCTGTTGCTGTTTGTGTTTGTTATCCTCTAAAGTGTTTGTTTCTATCGAGAATATATCTAGTGTTCCTCGTCTCTTGTGATCTTCAGTGATTCCTGAAACTTGAGATTCCTCGCCACTTGCCGGGTGTTCGCTGACCCTCATACTATTCATTTGTGCTGTTGGCTCTTTGTTTCCTCTTTTCACACACGCACCAGAGGACGTTAGTGGTCACTGAGGCAGGTAGCAGTCGCTGAGGCAGGTAGCAGTCGCTGAGGCAGGTAGCGGTCAATGTTCAGACACTGTTGTTCTTTTACTAACGTTTATACCGGTTCTTTATACGTGTGAGTGGCGATCATGACGTTCTTTATTACTGATTTTGTTTTTCCTTGTGGTAAACGGCTCTCCATGTGCTTATTATAGTTGTAGCATCTTCTATTTATTTTCTTGCTTACGAGAGAGAGAGAAAATAACGGGATTTTGCTAAAAAGCAGGACTAGTGCGTGGCGCTGAACGTAAGAAAATATGATGACACGAAAAAACGTGCAAGTTACGTGTTGTCACGACTTACGTGTGTTTGAGGATTGAGAGGCAGTAGCCAACGTTTGGGTCATGCAGAAAGAAAAAACACCTACCTGGACCAAAGGATTGACACTGGATAGCTACTGAAGTGCTCGCACGCTGCGTAGTCGTCACTAACCTTTCCAATGAGCAGGCGGGAAAAAAGAGAGAGAGAGAGAGAGAGAGAGAGAGAGAGAGAGAGAGAGAGAGAGAGAGAGAGAGAGAGAGAGAGAGAGAGAGAGAGAGAGAGAGAGAGAGAGAGAGAGAGAGAGAGAGAGAGAGAGAGAGAGAGAGAGAGAGAGAGAGAGAGAGAGAGAGAGAGAGAGAGAGAGAGAGAGAGAGAGAGAGAGAGAGAGAGAGAGAGAGAGAGAGAGAGAGAGAGAGAGAGAGAGAGAGAGAGAGAGAGAGAGAGAGAGAGAGAGAGAGAGAGAGAGAGAGAGAGAGAGAGAGAGAGAGAGAGAGAGAGAGAGAGAGAGAGAGAGAGAGAGAGAGAGAGAGAGAGAGAGAGAGAGAGAGAGAGAGAGAGAGAGAGAGAGAGAGAGAGAGAGAGAGAGAGAGAGAGAGAGAGAGAGAGAGAGAGAGAGAGAGAGAGAGAGAGAGAGAGAGAGAGAGAGAGAGAGAGAGAGAGAGAGAGAGAGAGAGAGAGAGAGAGAGAGAGAGAGAGAGAGAGAGAGAGAGAGAGAGAGAGAGAGAGAGAGAGAGAGAGAGAGAGAGAGAGAGAGAGAGAGAGAGAGAGAGAGAGAGAGAGAGAGAGAGAGAGAGAGAGAGAGAGAGAGAGAGAGAGAGAGAGAGAGAGAGAGAGAGAGAGAGAGAGAGAGAGAGAGAGAGAGAGAGAGAGAGAGAGAGAGAGAGAGAGAGAGAGAGAGAGAGAGAGAGAGAGAGAGAGAGAGAGAGAGAGAGAGAGAGAGAGAGAGAGAGAGAGAGAGAGAGAGAGAGAGAGAGAGAGAGAGAGAGAGAGAGAGAGAGAGAGAGAGAGAGAGAGAGAGAGAGAGAGAGAGAGATCCCCAAACTCTACTCCCTCCAGCAACACGCCGGACGGTAAAAAATAATACATATGCCGAGCAGATTAACATGCGAGAAGAAAATATTAACAGGGAAATCAGAAGGTTGAATAAACATGAATATGTCATTCATCCCATCACCCAGGAAGTGACTCCCTTCATGTTTTGTGACTAACACAATAGTAAGGATAAACTTTGAGCTCCATCCTCGTGACTTAGCACGTCTATATTACTCATTATATGGAAGGATGCACCAATAATTCCTTTTCATTCTCATTAAGCAGACGACACGGGTTAATCAGTGATGTTAGATTACAACAGTCTGGCCAGGGCGAGAGCAGTGGTTGAAAGGGTATCATAATGTACCACTACGTTATGATGAGTGATTAAAAATAATTATCTAATTACGGAGATTGATAGACATTGATCAAGCCTAATTATGAAGATAGTAACAGTTCTGCTCTTAACATGTCCTGTGAGCTTATTCCAGCATCACTAATGGTATTGGTAAAGAAATATTTTATGCAATTCAAATTAAATCTCATATTATCTTTACGTTGAAGGTTCCAGTCACGGACAAAAGTGCACATCAACGTCGGACCTTCAGTGAAATATTGAAAGTTCTGAAACGGAAAAAGAAAAAGACAAAGGAAAGTATTTACGAGTTTTGGACGAAGTGAAAGACATATCTTTTGAAATGTGCCAAGTCTTAGTTATTTGGAAAGACATGAGAAGGTAGCGTTCCAAAGGTTCGACGTGTAGGGCAAGATTCCGGTATCAGAATGGCCCATCCTTGAGTGCTGATGGTCTCACAATAGCCATGTGAGGCAGCAGCAGGCAAGTATCGTGTGGTCTAGCTAGTGGGATTTGGCACACAAGTAGCTTGCTCTCGGCAGCAAAATCCAAAGTAATACATATAGAAATAGGGAAAGTGAACCAACATTGCGGTATAGGGCAAGGGAGTCAAGCGTGGGAGTTAGCCTGGAACAGTTTATGTCAGATCGCTTTCGACTCAACTCTGTCAAGTATGCATAAAAGAGCTAGAACCACCCCATATGTAAGAGCAGTACTCCATACAAGGACGAATCAATCCTTTGTATAAACGGAGCAACTGTTCAGAAGAGGAAAAGTTTCGACATCTAAACAGAACATCCAGTCTCTTAGAGGAAGATTTAGGTTTTTCTATAATGTGGGGTTTCCAAGACAGAGTGGATGTTACAGTAATACTAAGTATGTTCACAGAGTGAAGAGGTGGAATTACAGAACCGTCAAAGGAGAGACGAAAGTTGTGAGGATTTTTCGAAAGAGAGACGGTTAGAAACTGGGTCGTGAAGGCATTAAACTTAACATGATTTTGTGTACCCTACTGAGCTATCCTGTTGAAATATAAGTTTACTGAGGAAGCTGTATCAAGACGAGATGCAGGTTGGTAATACTAGGGCAACAGTGAAAAAAAATATCTAAGAAAGTCGTTGTTGATTCCTTTAAGTTTTTAGAATATTCTATTAAGTTGCCATGGAACCGCCTCTTGCGTAGCGATGAGAAATTCAATGTTCGCAGTCTGTCCCCAAATGGTTTATCATGTAAGGATGGAATCAATGCAGTTTCTCTTCGCTGCACTGCTTCCATTTTAAGAAAATCGTAGACTGCATATTCGAGGTGGGTCTAACTAGACCTAGGTATAGTTGCAATATCACATCCTTGCTTTTGTCGTAAAGATTTTGTTGATAGATCCTAACATCCTATTTGCCTTCTTGACAGCTTCGTTACAATGCTTGGAAAAGTTAGAGTTGTTAGAGATAATGACTCCGCGATCCCACACACTAGGGGTGTCCTTTCTCTTGTGGCACATCAGTTCTTAATCAAATATCTTGTCGGGATTTCCTAATTATAACAACTGACACATATCAACGTTAAATGATACCTGCCATTTTCTAGATCATTCAGCTATTTCATCGAGATCATCTTGTAATGTTAACCTAACGTCTTCAGTTGATAAACCTTTGATGATCTTTGTGTCTTCTGCAAATTATGACATTGAGGTATCAAGCCATATATCAATGTCATTGATATAAGTGATAGAAAACATAGGCCCGAGGACAGACCCCTGGGGACCTCACTAGTAGCGTGCGACCACGATGATGAGTCACCATTCATTACTGTCTTTACATCTTGCCACGTAACCAGATTTCTATCCAGTTACCTATGGAACCAGTAGTCCCTAAAGCCCGGAATTTATGCATAACAAAGTATAAGGGAATTAATGCATTTTGGAAGTCTGGAAATATCGATTGCTTTTGTCTTGTGAGTATTGAATGTTTGTAAAGTACGATCTGTGCTTTCTAAAACTACACAATGAATTATTGAACAAGCTGTGCTTTTTAAGATAAACTACGCCTTTTGCTCTAATTATCGACTCCAGAAGCTTATCTGCTTATCTATGATTGATGTGACGCTAATGGGACAGTAATGGCTAAGCATTTCGCGGCTTCTCTTCTTGACTCTAGGAATGATGTTTGCCAGTCTTCAACCCGCTGCACAATTCTATCTTGGAGAGATTTGTTGAAAACTTACCCGTTGACGATTTGACACTTTCGTGTTGACGTGCTCAAGTACTCGTGGACAGAAACGATCATGACCTGAAATACTATTAGTCTTCAGTTTATGTGTGTCTGTGTACAATCCATCATTGTCTCAAAATTCGTATCGCCGCTTCTAGTGTAATAACACAACTGAAAAGCTTTTACTTTAATATTAGCTGAGACGGCACGGGGAATTGCATGCTCAAATCAAAGACATCTCATCAACGCATCTATATATATATATATATATATATATATATATATATATACATATATATATATATATGTATACGAATATAGTGCATTTGAACGTGCACTTCCAAAGAACCTACAAACCTCTAAGAGCCAGGATCGAACTCGGGACCCCTGCGTAGCAGGCGGGAGCGCTACCGCTAGGCTACGATCGCCTCTAATAGGTGAATGGTTTTTCGAATACTATGTAATCGAATTTCTTTCGTCTCACGTTGGTGAACAACAGGGTCTAGACCGGTCAAATCCCATCGGGTTCACCTACACGGGTGCTAGTTACTAAAAGCTACTGGAATGAGAGAACTATACCAAGTATCTTAGCTTCCCTCGTCTGCTTTGTGATTAGTTGGTAGAGAAAATTGTCTTCGACAAAGTTGACAAATCTTGCAGATTCACTTTCTACACCTGAAATAGTTCGCCGGTTGATTTCTAGAAGATTAAAATTCCCCAGAATCCTTGAGTCCATCACTTATTGCTCGTTGTAAACTCTCGTACATGACACTGTTGATATTTTTTGGCTGACTAGGGCGTCTATATACGACGCGTACGTAAGGTTTCGAATATTGTGTGCTAACTTAAACATAAGTTTTCAGCAGCAGCAGATGTTGTAAATGAATGTCAATATGCTTAAGGTATGATTTCGGCTTCTCGGCCGTCCTTATCCCTTGCAAAGAATACTGTTTTTCATGTTTAGAAATGTTACTGTTAGCCATTTACATCAACGTGTTCAGTGTCTACCAAGCAATGTAATTCAGATTTTTTTCGGATTGATCTTATCTTCATGTAAAGTACATTCACTTTCTTCGTGTGACTACCAGACGAAATTATTGGATGATCTGCTGTCTCATAACACCTACACCCCGCGACACCCATCCCCCCAGTCATCGCTGTGTGTGCTGTGGGGAGTAGCCTGGTGCCCGCCCCCGCCTGACATGTAATATATGTGAGAGAGAGAGAGAGAGAGAGAGAGAGAGAGAGAGAGAGAGAGAGAGAGAGAGAGAGAGAGAGAGAGAGAGAGAGAGAGAGAGAGAGAGAGAGAGAGAGAGAGAGAGAGAGAGAGAGAGAGAGAGAGAGAGAGAGAGAGAGAGAGAGAGAGAGAGAGAGAGAGAGAGACAGAGAGAGAGAGAGAGAGAGACAGACAGACAGACAGACAGACAGACAGACAGACAGACAGACAGACAGACAGACAGACAGACAGACAGACAGAGAGAGAGAGAGAGAGAGAGAGAGAGAGAGAGAGAGAGAGAGAGAGAGAGAGAGAGAGAGAGAGAGAGAGAGAGAGAGAGAGAGAGAGAGAGAGTCCTACTGCTATTTTTCCTGTTCATCACACCAGCAATACACATGTGATCTTGCCATCTCATCCCGACATTCTCCACCGCCAATCCAACATGACAAGAGCCTTCTGCAACATTCCAGTCAGCCGCCAACTTGATGTGAAAATGGAACATATTTCTAGACACGCACTTGCTGTACAGATTCATATACCAGTAATGAATCGTCGTCTGAAGTCACTTCCTGATTTGTGTAGTCGATTACTTTAATGATGCATAATTCAAAACCCTGATACACTATATCAGTTAAAAGATATTTCAACATTTACAGCAGAACCTCCCATCTACCTGAGCGTTAATCCCTTGTAGCATAACAGAAATCCCTGAACTCTGAATCCAAGTACATATATCAGTCAGGTGCGAGCGGCGGGCCGGCCCCTTGATCTGCTGCTGGCTGGTGCATGGAGTCGAGTTAGATGATTAATACTGGCCAGGATGAAACATTAGGAGCGAGGTGTTCCCAGAAATGTCTAGCCCACGGGAGGTCCACTGGCCGCCTCCTCTTACGTGGCTTGTTCACCAGGGAACTAACAGGACACAATGTTGTTTTGGCTTGTAATCTGACTGGTCCACCCAGCCTTAGGCGGACACACTGAAGTTATGGCTTGTAATCTGTTTAGTCCTTATAGATCCAACAGGAAATACCCATGTTTTACAGCATAACTTGCCTTGTACACTCAATACTGATAAGATACATTATCATGGCTGGTAATCTGATTGTTCCACTTGCGTGCAGCAGGGAACACGGCCCTTTTAATAAGTGAACTGATTCGTCAACTTCTATAACACAGGATGTGCTGCCCATATGCCTCTGGCCAACCTATAACTGACGAAAAAAAAAATCACTCCTGTTCTAACTCTTAATCACACTGATGCAGCCCGATCTAACAAGAGAGGATTTAGTGTGTTTAGGTAAATATTCTGCTTAACACAGAAATGAGTTTAACTTTTTTTTTGTTTTCATTGCGGGTTGTAATCTGAAAGATCCATTTAGATCTAACATGACCCGATCATTTTATGGCATTTGATCAGATTGGTCTGCTTATTTCAAATCCTGTTTTGTAATGGTTGACGTGGCAAGGAAAGCATGGTCAACTCGGATTGAAAGAAACTAAAGAGAATGAATTAAGTTGGACTCCAACAATTTTTATAAATCTTGCTCTTAAAACTAAAAAGTTTATAGGAAGAGGGAGAACAAGAGAAGGAAGAAAATTCCACAGCCTCGCTGTTCGAGTAAAGGAAATACCCTAACGGTCAACCTGCGAAAGGATGGCCTGCACTCAGAAACTCCGGGAAGCAGCGCCAAGCCCTGGTGGCAAGGAACACACGCAGACAGCTCGGAGTAGGAGTCCAAGGTCAAAAAGATACCATCAGAAGTGCAGCAGAATCGCGGCGGAAGGTGATGCCTGGGGAATTGATATAGAAGATATCTTCTGAATTCACCCCAGACGTGTAGAAGTACTTCATAAAAAACAAATAAACTTCCAGAGATGTGAAATATCTGCACATAAGATTATTTACAACACCTGGACAGCACCCAACCCTCCAGCTTTTGGAAAGTAATGTTTATGTTATGAGGACCAACCAGGACAGAACGGAGGAAACCGTAATGCACAACATATGTGTTTTTGGTGAGATGATTATATTGTCTTGTATTCAGCAGACGAGAACGAGGCGCACTCAGAGAAATAACATTATTTGCGCCTCCTTAGTCACATGAATAGTTTGCGGATTTTTCTCTTTGAATGATCTGTTTGTCTTTCTACTTTGACCTCACTAATCTGTATTTTTGAAGTCTTTCACTATCATAACAGCCTCAAAGGGACCCAGATGTCTGTTATTGTCTGCATTGTTTTGTATTCCTTTCCTCTGTATAACACACTAGACACTAACTAGTGTTGTGATATCCTGCACCTGATCAACGCATAATGGGAAAGGTAGGGTAATGATAGATTAGATCACGTTGATTTTATGATAAAGAACCAACGGCGAAGTTTAGATTAATGTAAAAAATGTTCATAGAGTCGAAGGTTGAACAGTAGAAATCTTCACAGTAGATATAGAGATGAAGGAAAGAAGTATTGATAAAATGGGTTTTAGTAGTTGTGAAACTGTCTTTAATACGTAAACCCCATTCAACTATTGCTTAGGTCAGATTAAAGAAAGAAACTGAAATAGAACGAGGTAAGAATAAGCAACTATGGAGGATTAAAGAAAGTGAAGTAGTCCAGAGCTGTTATCACAATGGGGATGAACTGTATTGTTGCTGGAAGGAAAGAGGAAGAGGGTAGAATATAGGAACGTTGAAAAACGAAACTTGGCAGAGAAGGATGGAAAATTAGATTCATAGACCAACTGGAAAAGATACTGAAAGAATATTCATAAGCAAGGAATAATGCGAGGAAGCAGAACCGACGGATGGAATATTAGACATCAGAGACTAAGGTCATACTCCTATCAAAGCTTTCGCACTATCTCCAGGCTTGGCATAGACTGGGAAACTAAACAAAAATCATATAGCAATTACATATTTGGTTGATATGGCCTCACGTAAACTATACTGGTAGACAATGAGACAACCGTTTGGCTCAAAGTACTTGGGAAAATGAGAAATACGAGGAGATTGAAAATCTTTTAAATAAGTAGAGGTGAAGGCTTAACAATGATAGGCAGAAGGGTCGGAGCAGGTTATATATCATCGAGATGGGCTGAGCCATTCATTGTATTACATATGAGGAGGGAATAATGCTGGTCGTCAGGCAGCAGCAAAATAGATAAAACAGATAAAGGTTCACGAGAGAAGCCATGATCCGTTAGGACATTAGGAGGAAAGCCACATGAATCCATAATGATACATTTGCCTTGAAAAAGAAGAATGATATGTAGACATGATTATAGCAGAATACAGGAAATATCATAAGGTGGTTATAAGGTACAGATAGGGAGGAAGACAGAACGGAATCGTCCAGTGTAATTTATGGGAAGTTGAAAGCTGAATATTGTCTTTCTACACTGGAGAGATAACTCCTGTTTTGTGAAGACAGAGGTATAAAGGAAAAGCGTATTTCCTGCTGTAATATAAATGAATCTTCGTGACTAAGGACGGCAAGGATACTTCACTGGAGGAGACAAGTGAGAATGGACGTCATTGATCAACTCTTGGCTCAGCCGATCTTTGTAATTTTCCTATATCAACTTCTTTCTTTCTTTCAAACTATTCGCCATTTCCCGCATTAGCGAGGTAGCGTTAAGAACAGAGGACTGGGCCTTGAGGGAATACCCTCACCTGGCCCAATTCTCTGTTCCTTCTTTTGGAAAAAAAAAAAAAAAAAAAAAAAAAAAAAAAAAAAAAAGAGAGGGGAGGATTTCCAGCCCCCCGCTCCCTCCCCTTTTAGTCGCCTTCTACGACACGCAGGGAATACGTGGGAAGTATTCTTTCTCCCCTATCCCCAGTAGTTATCTGGGTATCATTCCTAACATCAGTCTGATATCATATAAATGTGGTATATTAACACATTCGTCAACATAGTTCTTAACATGAATCTTTGAGAAGGCCGCTGTCTGTTGCTGTGATCTTTAGCAAGCAGCGAAGGTAACCATCTCTACTGCCGGCGCTCGTAACTTGTCTGTTTTAACTGTATTCCAACTTGTACAGTATTCAAAGTGCAGTGACAGCTGAACAAGAATTACATCACCTGGTGTGACGTGCATTACCATGTTCTTAAATCTGATGCCGGCATGACTGAGTGCACAGGAGAGTGTGTAAGGTTTGTGTTATGGAGATCAGTAACTCTCTCTGATTCATAACGAGAGCGACTCTCCCGTCCACACACCCTTACTTTGTCCACCACTGTCAACAAGCAGGAGTCCTCTCGATCAAAACCTGGCACATCCATGTACGTATATACTTATACATCTATGGTTGTATGATGATGTAGCAAGACTATAACTATTGTCAGGACCGAGCACGAATTCTTCAGAAAACATGTATATTATGGTTATTGAGGTAACTAGTTGATGAACTCTGCACTAGTCCAAACTTTCCGCATAAAAACATAGTTACAATTTACGATCAAACTGATACACCAATTCTTAAAAGAGAAATAGGAAAATATAATTATTAGTGATATCCTACATAGCAATAAACGAAAATCTGAGATCATTACTAAATAATTCGTGGTGTATCGGTTAGTGTCATCTGACATACGGGGCCCGCTAGCATTCGAATCGTGGGCCCGGCAGCTGGCAGTTGTCATCTTCTCCTGGGGGGCAGGTCGATAAACTGAGTATCTGCCAGAGCTACGATATGTTCTGGTTCATTCCACTGACAGCAGATCGCCACCTGTATACCACGTCGTTCCAATTCCTTCCTTCAAATGCACGATTTTCACGCTCCTGCATATCCAGGGCCCGATCACTCAAAATCCTTTTCATTTTATCCTTCCACCTCTAATTTGATCTTTCCCCTTTCTTTGTTCCCTCCACTTCTGACACATATATGTCATCTTTGTGAACGTTTCCTCACTCATTTTTCTCCATATGTCCAAACTATTTCAACACACGTTCTTCAGGTCTTTCAGCTATACTCATTCCCACACCTCTCTCTTGACGTTATATTTCTTATATTTCTTACTCGATCAAACCACCTTCCACCGTACATTGTCCTCGAGAATTTCATTTCCAACACATCTACCCTCCTCCGTACATCCTCATCTATAGCCCATGCATCGCAACATTGTAGCATCACTAGAACTAATATACCTTCGAAAATACACATTCTCACCCTCCTAGAAACAACCTCCACAAATTCTTCAAAAGCTCGAGTCTTGGCCTCCTTACCCACCCTATGCCTTACTCCATCTTCCAAGGTTTGTATATATATATATATATATATATATATATATATATATATATATATATATATATATATATATATATATATATATATATATATATATATATATATATATACTTAGTATTTCGAATAGTTGTTTCCTATATTACAGTCCCTTAGCCTAGCGGTTAGCATGCATGCCTCATGCACAAGGGGTCCCAGGTTCGATCCTGGCTGTTGGAGGTTTGTATGTTCTATGAAGGTGCGCGTTCATATTCGTATATATATATATATATATATATATATATATATATATATATATATATATATATATATATATTCGTATGAGTCCACGGGGAAAATGAAACACGAAAAGTTCCCAAGTGCACTTTCGTGTAATAATCACATCATCAGGGGAGACACAAGAGAGAAATATAACAGTCAGTTGATATACATCGAAGAGACGAAGCTAGGACGCCATTTGGTAAACATGTGATTGTCCAAGAAAACAGACAAAAAGGCCACATTTATTCTCACTCAGTCTCTAGCTGTCATGTGTCATGCACCGAAACCACAGCTCCCTATCCACGTACAAGCCCCACAGACCGTTCCATAGTTTGTCCTAGACGCTTCCCATGCCCTGGGTTAGTCCATTGACTGCACGTTGACCCCGGTATACCACATCGTTCCATTTCATTCGATTCCTTGCACGCCTCTCACCCTTCTGTATGCTCAGGTCCCGATTGATCAAAATCTTTTTCAATAAATCCTTTCACATCCAATCAGGCCTTTCGCTTCTCCTTGTTCCCTCCACATCTGACACATATATCCTCTTTGTCAATCTTTCCTCACTCATTCTCCCCATATGTCCGAACCATTTCAACACACCCTCTTCTGCTCTGTCAATCACACTCTTTATATTTTCACATATCTATCTTACCCTTTCATTACTTATTCGATCAAACCACCTCCCACCACATATTGTCCTCAAACATCTCATTTCCAACACATCCACCCTCCTCCGTGCAACCATATCCATAGCCCACGCCTCGCAACCATATAACATTGCTGGAACCACTATTCCTTCAAACATACCTATTTTTGCTTTCCAAGATAACGTTCTCTCCTTCCTCACATTCTTCATCGATCCCAGAACCTTCGCCCCCTCTCCCACCCTGTGACTCACTTCCGCTTCCATGGTTCCATTCGCTGCTAAGTCCACTCCCAGATATCTAAAACGCTTCATCTCCTCCAATTTAAGAGGGCTTATCTAATACAGTTTTCAGTATAACACATCTAATCACACATTGCATCCTACCCTCATGGTGGTGTATAATACACAACCTCTCACAAACAGCAACAAACAAACTCACACACACGCTGGTCATCTCATTTCCTGATCATTCGTCATACAGCGTATTGCGCCTGGCCCAGCGTTCAGCCCTTCCCGCCCCAGCATAACGACCAACCCCGCTCCATTACGTTCCCCAGGGGGGCAACGAGGGTCCATATCACTAAAGGTTCATTGATTTGGGAGGCCCCCTACCGGCGGCCTGAGAAAGGCCCCGTAATGAGCAATTATGACTCAGGCGGCCGTGCATTGTCCAGCACCATATATCTATTATGGTCACAGTGAGGCACAACACAACCAGCACACTGCCGGCACCATACATACGTTCATCATGGCTACACTCTCACGTGAGGTCCACAACCACCATACTCTCCAGCAATACAATTTTTACAGTATCCAGAACCTCACGTAAGTTCACAACAACACACTCTCCAGCACCGTTTACTGTGGCCAGAACCCCACGTTTTCCAGCGTCATATGTTTACCGTGGCTAGAACCTTACGTGAGGGCCACATGCACCACGATAGCCAACATCACATGTTCTCCGTAGCCAAAGCCTCGAGAGGGTCACAACCAACACTGTCCTGCACAGTTTACCGTGGCCAGAGCCTTAACTGAGGGCAACACACTCTCCGGCACCACATATTTACCGTGGCCAGAACCTCAGCTTAGGGAGGGAATCGTCACGTTTTTGTGATATGATAATTATGGCGGTCAGTCATGTCAAGGTGGCCAGAGTCGTGTCAAGGTGGCCAGAGTCAAGTCATGGTGGCCGGAGTCCTGTCATCGGCTCCTGAGGATAAACTGCTGATGATCTATATCTCAGCCACTGTTCATCTAACGACATATTCCTCAGTTGTCATGAAAATCAAACAGCAACGGAGAGAATTACCGACCAAATTTGGTGACTATAATTCAACAGGAAAAGAAAAGTCGCCAAAGACTGTGGAATATATGTTGTGAAGTGAGGGATCAGGAGTCTTAGGTCATGCTATGAAGTGATCAGGATTCTTAGGTCATGTTATGAAGTGAGGGATCAGTAGTCTTAGGTACGAGATAAGTTTTTGCCTTTGACTAAAAACCTTGATTTAAATTTCATCTATAGTCGACATACTGGGTCAGTATCTCCATTCACTCTTTGGTTGTTAATATCAGAAAATAATAGTCAAAACTGAATAACATATCCACAACGGTTGTACAGTAAGATAATCCACACTAACTATGGTTGCTCTTTTTTCTGTTTCACAAAGGAATTAGAATTTTTTTCCATAATTGTTCAAAGATCTTTTTCTAAACTCTACTATTGTTTTATAATCGAGGGAAAAGATATATTTTCTCCTGTAGTACGTAAACACATATTTACAATGAAGCATCATTGGTAATTTTTGGTGTGATTATTAGATTTTCCATTTAGGATTATTTCACATACAAGTCTTACCAATCTTCAGGTTAAGTTGTTAGCTGGATGTTAGGACGTTAACCATATATACTGCCACTGGCATTTAGTCCATCAACGTCAAGCTACTACATCCACCAACCTAAAGACCTTTAGCACCTTCTGCAGGTGTTAAGGTAATTCCAACACCGCATACAGTCTCGCTGTGTGTTTGGCTCAGCGCAGGATCCTGAGCATTACAGAGTTCTATAATGAGGATTAATCATTACAGTGGAAGTCTTTTCTTTTATCCTCATTTACGCCTTCATGTAAGAGGAATGCCATTATGTACAAGCAAAACACATGAATTCTCTTTTTAACATCACTTCATACATAGCTTTACCGAAACACTTGTATTCCTGTTTTCCTTTCAGGTACTGACCACATATTGGACGAGCAAACTGTGTTCCATTTAACTAATAAATTAGTACATAGACCTGATATTGCAGATGGAAATTTAGGCAATTTGTTTCGTCGTCAGTATGCAAATTTGTTGAGGAATACAGATTACTGGATGATGGTTGTCTAACACGGCTCTCACACTCCAGTGGCCTGTGAAATAGTCCATTTTGTGACTGGTTTATATTCATTACTTCTAATTTCTATTTATTAATATAAATTGATACTAAACTGCTCGTTCTCTTTGTCACAAAAATATTGTCACTCGCTCAATAGAAATTCGTCATTATATAAGCAATTTATCCACTGAAAGTGACTAATATTTTCAGTGTGTAAGATAACATAGACATTGCTGAAGAGAGAAAAAGAAATTAGAAGAAAGGATCACAGGAGAAAAGCAGGAATTTAGAGACTGAAAAAGATGTATGTGGAATGATGCCAAAACATTGCACAAGGAAAATAAGGAAAAGAATGATTTATAACTCAATAGACCGGATTATCAGACAATATGTGAACCAAAATAAGAAAGTAACAGACTAGATGCGCAATAGGCGGGTAGAAACATTCAATGACATAAAAAGGTGCGCAAATTTTGAAAATGATTCACCAGACCTTTTATGATTAAGCAGAGAGGAAGCGTGGGGTACGGGAACCGATAGTGGTCGCTGGGTCAAAGTGTTTATTATTCATTGTCGGTCCACATTATGTGGGCTATATAAAATATACTGCTCTGATGCCACTAATCAGGCCAACCAATATGCAAAAGAACAGCTGTTCGTGCGGCATATGATTCCGGGCTGAAAAGACAATGTTACAGCAATATTTTTCATGAAACTATCTCACGTCACCTTATATAGTACACAGCTACGTCGGAGACATTTTCCTCTTAAGCCAGCTGAGACAAATCCCTGATCTCAATCTCATTTCATTTTTTTCACTTCACATTATTTGATGTACGTATGATTATGAACAGATTCCCATACTATATTTTCATGGAAGTTCCACTTGTTCTCTCCAGTGGATCAGAATGACTTAATCCTTTCAGTTGTCACTAAAAGAGGTGTAAGAATTTCTCCTTGGAGCCAGGAGTCGTTGTTTGGGACTAAAGAAGCTCAGCAGCCTATTCAAGTGACACAGACAGGTTCAAACCTCCACACCAGCCAGAGTGGTGGAGGTGGACTGGCTCAGTAGCCCAGCCAGAGTGGTGGAAGTGGACTGGCTCAGTAGCCCAGCCAGAGTGGTGGAGGTGGACTGGCTCAGTAGCCCAGCCAGAGTGGTGGAGGTGGGCTGGCTCAGTAGCCCAGCCAGAGTGGTGGAGGTGGACTGACTCAGTAGCCCAGCCAGAGTGGTGGAGGTGGACTGGCTCAGTAGCCCAGCCAGAGTGGTGGAGGTGGACTGACTCAGTAGCTCAGCCAGAGTGGTGGAGGTGGACTGGCTCAATAGCCCAGACAGAATGGCGTGAAGTCGCTTGGTTTATGGTAAGGCAATACCTCTAACTGTTACAAATTTTAACCCCTCTGCTGTGACCTTCTCAACATTCCATCTTTTGTCTTCGTGTTTCTATGTAAAGAATATACACATCCAGAGTTTTGTAGACTATACGGAAAAGAAATAAGATGAAACCTCTGTCTGAGTATTCTAAACTTTGAACATAAGAATGAAGTTGTGGGAGTGAAACATTTCTTCCTCTAGTCTGGGGAAGACGACAGTCAATGATTTTCCCACAGCAACTGCTGAGGGTACGGACAGCACAGTATGTATGGCCTGGTGGTGGAGCAAGGCTGGAGCTCTGCTGTGGTTTTGAGGAAGATGTCAAGGTGAAGGCTAGGCTTAGGGGCGAGTGATCCTGACTCTACATCTAGTCAGCTAACTACCATCATCTTGCTGCTCGGTAGGAAGGTAATGAGGTTAGTTTAATCCAGAGAGAGAGAGAGAGAGAGAGAGAGAGAGAGAGAGAGAGAGAGAGAGAGAGAGAGAGAGAGAGAGAGAGAGAGAGAGAGAGAGAGAGAGAGAGAGAGAGAGAGAGAGAGAGAGAGAGAGAGAGAGAGAGAGAGAGAGAGAGAGAGAGAGAGAGAGAGAGAGAGAGAGAGAGAGAGAGAGAGAGAGAGAGAGAGAGAGAGAGAGAGGAGAGAGAGAGAGAGAGAGAGAGAGAGAGAGAGAGAGAGAGAGAGAGAGAGAGAGAGAGAGAGAGAGAGAGAGAGAGAGAGAGAGAGAGAGAGAGAGAGAGAGAGAGAGAGAGAGAGAGAGAGAGAGAGAGAGAGAGAGAGAGAGAGAGAGAGAGAGAGAGAGAGAGAGAGAGAGAGAGAGAGAGAGAGAGAGAGAGAGAGAGAGAGAGAGAGAGAGAGAGAGAGAGAGAGAGAGAGAGAGAGAGAGAGAGAGAGAGAGAGAGAGAGAGAGAGAGAGAGAGAGAGAGAGAGAGAGAGAGAGAGAGAGAGAGAGAGAGAGAGAGAGAGAGAGAGAGAGAGAGAGAGAGAGAGAGAGAGAGAGAGAGAGAGAGAGAGAGAGAGAGAGAGAGAGAGAGAGAGAGAGAGAGAGAGAGAGAGAGAGAGAGAGAGAGAGAGAGAGAGAGAGAGAGAGAGAGAGAGAGAGAGAGGAGAGAGAGAGAGAGAGAGAGAGAGAGAGAGAGAGAGAGAGAGAGAGAGAGAGAGAGAGAGAGAGAGAGAGAGAGAGAGAGAGAGAGAGAGAGAGAGAGAGAGAGAGAGAGAGAGAGAGAGAGAGAGAGAGAGAGAGAGAGAGAGAGAGAGAGAGAGAGAGAGAGAGAGAGAGAGAGAGAGAGAGAGAGAGAGAGAGAGAGAGAGAGAGAGAGAGAGAGAGAGAGAGAGAGAGAGAGAGAGAGAGAGAGAGAGAGAGAGAGAGAGAGAGAGAGAGAGAGAGAGAGAGAGAGAGAGAGAGAGAGAGAGAGAGAGAGAGAGAGAGAGAGAGAGAGAGAGAGAGAGAGAGAGAGAGAGAGAGAGAGAGAGGAAATGATTATGATGCAGTGACCGTAATATTGAACAATTCTGGACGAGACTATAATATGATGCATAAGGATGTGCTTTTCAAGATACACTGAATTCTTCACTTATCGTCTGTTCCTCCAGATCTTCTGTTCTCCGAAGGACTATAAGGTTTATGCAGCAGCAATAGATTTTTAGGACAATATAAACATTGATAGAATTCATGGTGCAGTAGTTTCTTGTTCACCATAAAAGCACGAGAGATATGAAGAGATAAAAACACAGATAATACAATATGGAGGCACAGAACTGAACTGCTGTGAACTAGAGTAGTCTGGTGAATATTGCACAGTGTGCCACGCTTGTTGACCGTGTCGGGACCAGTGACAAGCAACACCACAGGTTACTCACATGCAGCTGGGGCAGCTGGAAGGCCGGCAACACTGACTGGCAACACTGTGGACAGCCTAATATATTTCAAATTTAGCGTCTGCAGCTGACTGGAGATACAGCAGACTACAGCGTGTATCATGCTATCCAACATCTGTAGCTGACTGGAAATACAATAGACAGCCTGATAGATTCTATATTCATTATCAACAAACTGGCAATACTATACACAATTAGTATTGAGAAATGGCAGTCCTGTAAACAATTACTGTAGACAACTGGCGGTAGTGTAGACAACTGACGGTACTGTACACAGCTAGATATTTTTTACGTCTAACAGAGAGTTGACACCACTTCTGTAAACTTGTGGTCCTCAGTTCAGAATGCATCGTTGATTGGCAACACTGTAGATAGCACGGTTTGCTTGGCTTCCACGCTTCGCTCAACCTAGTGTTCTGTCTATTTGTCTGACTATCTATCTGTGTATCAGTTTATAAATCTATCTTTCTATCTATCTATTCCGCTCTGTATTAATGATTCATTCTTTGTGATATTTGTGTCTCAAATCATCTGAGGTTCCTCAGTTATGCATAAGTTTTCATTGCCATCTAATTGTTAAGCTCTCGGACCTGCATCTGTTCCACTTACATCATTCCCTCAAGCAACTGTCCCTCCATGATCTAGGTTGTCCTCAGACCTTGACGATCTAGTCAGTAACGAGAGTCAACTCAGCACAGTTCACAGTGTGTCACACTTCACTGTACGTGCTCATAACCCAACACTGTTCACACTTCCCACACTTGACCTCTACACACGCAGTTATCTATAGCATCACAGTGACCAAAACAACTCGATTAGGGAAAATACGGATTAAAAAAATGAATACCGTCCCGAAGTGACCTTTTGGTCTCTGGATATATAACGGCTGAATTTGAAAACAAAGTAACCCAGAGTACAGAAATAAGTAAGATGATCTTATCTAGATTAGCAAATGGAAGGTGGCTATGAAAACACATATATGAACACCATCACTTCCTCTACCGCGTCTCTCTCTTTTACACGAGACGCGTCCTAGCTCGCACATGAAAACCTGGGCTTCATGTCTTTATTCTCCTGGCGGCGCTACCTCTCCTAATGTCCTACGCCTTCTTTAGCACCTGACCTCTTTATTCAAATATATATCTCCGACCTCAGGGAGGATCAGTGTCAGCCAACAGGGACTGTGAGTGCAGTAAAAGATCATGAACACATAATAATGAAGAGGATACAAATGGAGCGAGAATCTATTTCTCTGAAGGGATTCCTGAAGTTGCCAGTGAAAGAGTGAGCAGAGATATGTGGACGGCATTGTCAGGGAAGTACAAATGATTATTAGAAAAATAAGAGAAGGAGACAGGAGGTCAAGAGGGAGATGCACAAGTTGAAAAAGAAGGAAAATTATAATTGGGGTGAGAGAGTATCACTACATTTCAGGGGGAACAAGAAGATATGATAAAAGTCATAGAGTAGGTTAAGGGGCTCAAATGCTGGGAGTGCTGAAAAATGTAGGGAATGAACGTTATCTGGGAGAGCAAAAATGGGTGTATTTGAATATACAAGAGTCTGAACAATATTCAATGTACGTGAGGTTTGGGCTATACATAAGGCTGTACGGAGGAGGATGGATGTGTTGGAATTGAAATGTTTGATCAAGTAAGTAATGAAAGGGTAAGAGAGAGGTGAGGTAATGAAAAAAATGTGTTCGTGAGAGCTAAAGAGGATGTGGTAAAATGGTTTAGACATATGGAGAGAATGAGTGAGGAGAGGTTGACAAAGAGGATATGTGTCAGAAGAGGAGAGAACAATGAGAACGGGAAGACCAGATGCGAGATGGAAGGGTAGAGTGAAAAAGATTTTGAGTGTTCGGGTCTTGAGCATGCAGGAGGGTGAAGGACGTGCACAGGATACAGTGAATTGGAACGATGTGTTATACTAAGATCGACGATCTGCCAATGGACTTAACCAGAGCATGTGAAGCGTCCGGGAAAACCCATGGAAATTTCTGTGTATGCCTGGCTGTAGATGGGGAGCTGCAGTTTCGGTGCATTGCACATCACAGCTAGAGAATGGGAGTGAGTGGATGGGGCTTTTCTTCGTATGAAAAAGAAAAAGATATTTGGAAGGGTTTGTTAGTGTGCGAAAAAACATGAGAGCAAATGAGGAAGTGGTAACAGTAATTGATGAAGTGGAGAGGAAATTCCGTGAGTATTTTGAAGCACTGTTGAATTTTTTGATGATATGGTGTCAGTTGTAGGGTGTTTGGGTTGGGGTAGTATATGAAATGAGAAAGTCATGGCGACTGGTTTGCTGAAGAGAGAAGAGATGGTAAAAGCTTTACACAAGATAAATTGTGGAAAGTCGGTTGGAGTGGATAGTATTGCAGTTCATTTTCTTAAGAAAAGGATGATGTGTTGCCGACTGGAAAGTCAGAATTTTCAGAATGTGTATGGATCGTGGTGAGGTGCCTGAAATTGGCAAAATGCACGCATAGTGTCAAAGTAAAAAGGCGCATGGGATGAAGGTAATCGTTCAAACTAAAGTGATATACGCTTGTTGAGAGTACCTGGTAAGTTTTAAGGGAGAGTAGTGAATGAGAGGGTGAAGGCATGCACAGAGCAGTAGAATGGGGAGGATCGGCATGGTTTCAGAAGTGGTAGAGGTTTTGTCGATCTGATGTTTACTTTAAAGAACGTTTGTGAGAAATTGTTAGAAAAACGGATGGCTTTGTATATGGCATTTATGGATCAAGAGAAAGCATATGACTGCGTTGATAAAGAATCCTCTTAAAAGGTTTTAGAAATATGCTATGTGAGTGGAAAGCTTTTAGAAGTAGTGAGAAGTCTTTATCACGGGTGTACGGCGTGTTTTACGAGTGGGAAGACGGTTCAAAGCGTAGGTTGGTCTGCGTCAGTGGTGTGTATTGACACCGGTTGTTTAATTTGTTTATGGATACAGGGGCGAGTGTGCAGCTTTTGAGTATGAAGGGGCTTGCGGAGTGAATTAGGTGTTTACTGATGATAGCAATGAAAATCTGCATAAGTGGGTGATTGAGTTTGGAAGAGTGTGAAAGATGGAAGTTGAGAGTAATGTAAATAAGTGCAAGGTTATAAAGTTTAGCAAGATTGAAGGACATTTTAGCTAGAGTGTTAGTTTGAATGGAGAAAAACTGAAGAAATTAAAGTGTTTAAGATACATGGGAGTGATCATGGCCGCAAATGGAACTATGGAAGAGGAAGTGGATCAAAGAGTGGTTGAGGGGGCGAAGGATCTGGGAGGACTGAAGAATATGTGGAAGGAGAGATCGTTGTCTGGGAGGGCAAAAAATGGTATGATTGAAGGCTTAATAATTCCAACAAGTTACGTTGCTGCAAGGTAAGGGTAAAAGAGGAAAATGTACAGATGGTGGATGTGATTAAAGTGAAATGTTTGAGGACAATATGTGGTGTGAGTCAGTTTGGTCAAGTTAGGAATACAAGGTTAAGAGATATGTGTGGCAATAAAAAGTGATTGAGATAGCAGAGGAGGGTGTTCTGAAATGGCTTAGACATATGTAAGAACGGATAATGAGAGGTTAAGAAATAAGATATACGTTTGAGAAATGGAAGAAACAAATAGAAGAATAGTAGACCAGATTTGAGGTGGAAGGATGGAGTGAAAAGGATTTTGAGTGATCGAGGTCTGAACATGCAGGAGGGTGAAAGGCGCACACGGGATAAAGTGAGCTGGAAAGATGCGGCATACTGGGGTATGTGAAAGGTCATTATGGGAAGGTCATTATGGCCTGGTTGTGGTTAGGGAGCAATGGGTTTGGAAAATTGTACATGGCATGCGGTCTTTCTTTGTCTGTTCCTTGCGCTACCCCGCTACTGCAGGAAACGGTGATCAATCATGAAAAATAAAAATGCACAACAGTCTACTATAGTCTTAAGCTTTAAAACTAACAGTAACGCTGAAAGTACCTCTTCCAACTTTTCGTTTATCCGGACAATCTAACACATCAATACAAGAACTTAAACATATGTCATAAGTGGAAATATCACAAAGATTATTTTCATAGTAACTTAATGATGGTCACTCGAGCGCTCTTAGATTACCTGTAATTGCTCTTCCTTTTTTTAACTTAAGCACAGGACATTACATAAGACCTAATGTACCAGGAAAAAATAGGGAAATATTATTTTTCATCAGGAGTTAATTTTCCTGAACAGCAATATTAAGACGTAAGAACTTTCGTGTAAGTCTGTGAGGGATGTAAGTTCAGATTAATCTAAACTTTAAGTCAATGAAGAAAGTTGCTCAGGAGAGAGGAAAAGCTGAGTGTTAAAGAGTGTTGGGCCAGGGAGGTAGAGAGAGGCGGAGGAAGCTTGGGAAGCGGCTGAGCCAGGAGGAGAATTACAGGAGATAAAAGGAGAAAAACAAAAAAGTAAACAAATATGAAACATCTAAGAAATGTGATATAAGACTGTTCATGAATTCAAGAGATATGAATATTATCAGAAATATGAAAATACACAATTATCAAAAACAATTTCAAAAATTAGAACAAGGAAAGATTTGCGAAGAGAAACGGAAAGAACCTGCCAACTTACATGTAGAATCTTTTGCAATATTACTCATATAGAGATATTAATGAACATGATTCAGATAATCTTCGAACTATAAATGAGCGTCATTACTCTTGCTTTTTGTTTGTCTCCTCAGTCTTATAACTCACAAATGTGTTTTACTAAAGTCCTGATACATTCTTCACAGGTGGTTCCTGAACATGAATGATCACAGGAGAGTTGAGGTCAATATCTTCCTCATTCTGCTTCCCTCTGGCCAGACGTCACAGGGTGAGGGAACAACACAAAGTTTTCTACTGCTGACTACAAGGCACACAAGGAATCTTTATCTGATTGTTTATTGGAAAGGTTTATCACAGAAGAAAGGTTTGTGTTCTTAGTCCAGTCGCTCTTTTGATGAGATGGTCCAGCTTACAATTTTGTTTCATTTGTAGCCTATTGCGTTCATTCCTTAATCTATTATAGGATCTTTTAGTTCTCCCTTTTAACAATGATTTTACTTTACTTCCCATGTTCCTTAAATCCTTTAATGTAAATGTTGCCTTCAGCAACAATGATACTATAAACAATATCTTAATCAGGAATTCACCAGAAAATTCTCCTGGGTGCTTCTATAAGGTGCCATGTAGAAATTGTGTTAAGTTTTATACTGGGCAGACTGGTAAGGATCTTTCTGTTAGACTTAAGCAACATAAATGTAGTATGAGAACGGAACAAGAATCAAATGCCTTGTTTGATCACGTTAAAAACAATGATCATTGTATTGACTAGAGTAATGCCATCTCAGTTATCAACTCTAACTCTATTACCACGAGAAATATCATCGAATATTCTTTCATTGAATACATAAAGAATTATAATCTTAATATTAGTGATGGTCTATACAAATTGGATAACTTTATTGTTGATAAAATTTATGAAATGATTAGTTTATGATACGTTCGTTGTCTGTCTTGGACAATCGTATGTTTACCAAATGGCGTCCTAGCTACGTCTCTTCGTTGTATATCAACTGATTGTTATATTTCTCTCTTGTGTCTCCACTGATGATGTGATTATTACAAAAAAAATGCACTTGGGAACATATCGTGTTTCATTTTCCCCGTGGACTCCTAGGAATATGTATATATATATATATATATATATATATATATATATATATATATATATATATATATATATATATATATATATATATATATATATATATATATTTATGTGTGTGTGTGTGTGTGTGTGTGTGTGTGTGTGTGTGTGGTGTGAGTTGGTGTGATCGAGTGAGAAATGAAAGGGTAAGAGAGATGTGAGGTAATGAAAAGAGTGTGGTTGAGAGAGCAGAAGAGGGTGTATGAAGATGGTTTGGTCACATGGAGGGAATGAATGAGGAAAGATTGACAAAGAGGATATATGTGACAGAGGTGGAGGGAACGAGGAGAAGTGGGAGAGGAAATTGGAGGTGGAAGGATAGAGTGATAACGATTTTGAGCGATCAGGGCCTGAACGTACAGGAGGGTGAAAGGCGTGCTAGGAGAAGCGAGAATTGGAACAATGTGGTATACCGAGGTCGACGCGTTGTCAGTGAATTGAACCAGGGCATGTGAAGCGTCTGGGGTAAACCATGGAAAGTTTTGTGGGGCCTGGATGTAGAAAGGAAGCTGTGGATTCGGTGGATTATACATGACAGCTAGAGACTGAGTGTGAACGAATGTGGCCTTTGTTGTCTTTTCCTAGCAGCTACCTTCGCGCGCACGCGGGGTGGAAGGAGTTGTCATTTCACATGTGGCGGAGTGGTGGCGAGAATGGATGAAGGCAGCATGTATGAATATATATATGTGTATGCACGTATATGTATGTATAGTTGAAATGTATAGGTATGAATATGTGCGTGTGTAGGCGTTTATGATTATATATGTGTATGTAGGCGGGTTGGGCTATTTTTTCGTCTTCGTCTTTGCGCTACCTCGCTAACGCGGGAGACAACGAGAAAGTATAATAAAAGAAAAAAATAATAAATATATATATATATATATATATATATATATATATATATATATATATATATATATATATATATATATATATATATTATATATATATATATATTGAGGGAATATCTTCATCTGGCCCCCTTCTCTGTTCCTTCTTTAGGAAAAAAAAAAACAAGAGGCGAGGATTTCTAGCCCCCTGCTCCCTTCCCTTTTAGTCGCCTTCTACGACACGCGGGGAATACGTGGGAAGTATTCTTTCTCCCCTATCCGCAGGGATATTGTATATATATATATATTTTTTTTTTTTCTTTTTTTTTTCTCCTTTGTCGCTGTCTCCCGCGTTTGCGAGGTAGCGCAAGGAAACAGACGAAAGAAATGGCCCAACCCATCCCCATACACATGTATATACATACGTCCACACACGCAAATATACATACCTACACAGCTTTCCATGGTTTACCTTAGACGCTTCACATGCCCTGATTCAATCCACTGACAGCACGTCAACCCCGGTAAACCAAATCGATCCAATTCACTCTATTCCTTTGCCCTCCTTTCAACCTCCTGCATGTTCAGGCCCCGATCACACAAAATCTTTTTCACTCCATCTTTCCACCTCCAATTTGGTCCTCCACTTCTCCTCGTTCCCTCCACCTCCGACACATATATCCTCTTGGTCAATCTTTCCTCACTCATTCTCTCCATGTGCCCAAACCATTTCAAAACACCCTCTTCTGCTCTCGCAACCACGCTCTTTTTATTTCCACACATCTCTCTTACCCTTACGTTACTTACTCGATCAAACCACCTCACACCACATATTGTCCTCAAACATCTCATTTCCAGCGCATCCATCCTCCTGCGCACAACTCTATCCATAGCCCACGCCTCGCAACCATTCAACATTGTTGGAACCACTATTCCTTCAAACATACTCATTTTTGCTTTCCGAGATAATGTTCTCGACTTCCACACATTCTTCAAGGCTCCCAGAATTTTCGCCCCCTCCCCCACCCTATGATCCACTTCCGCTTCCATGGTTCCATCCATTACCAGATCCACTCCCAGATATCTAAAACACTTTACTTCCTCCAGTTTTTCTCCATTCAAACTTACCTCCCAATTGACTTGACCCTCAACCCTAATGTACCAAATAACCTTGCTCTTATTCACATTTACGCTTAACTTTCTTCTTTCACACATTTTACCAAACTCAGTCACCAGCTTCTGCAGTTTCTCACATGAATCAGCCACCAGCGCTGTATCATCAGCGAACAACAACTGACTCACTTCCCAAGCTCTCTCACCCCCAACAGACTTCATACTTGCCCCTCTTTCCATACATATATATATATATATATATATATATATACATATATATATATATATATATATATATATATATATATATATATATATATTTTTTTTTTGTTTTTTGCTTTGTCGCTGTCTCCCGCGTTTGCGAGGTAGCGCAAGGAAACAGACGAAAGAAATGGCCCAACCCACCCCCATACACATGCCTTGATTCAATCCACTGACAGCAGGTCAACCCCGGTATACCACATCGCTCCAATTCACTCTATTCTTTGCCCTCCTTTCACCCTCCTGCATGTTCAGGCCCCGATCACACAAAATCTTTTTCACTCCATCTTTCCACCTCCAATTTGGTCTCCCTCTTCTCCTCGTTCCCTCCACTCCGACACATTTATCCTCTTGGTCAATCTTTCCTCACTCATTCTCTCCATGTGACCAAACCATTTCAAAACACCCTCTTCTGCTCTCTCAACCACGCTCTTTTTATTTCCACACATCTCTCTTACCCTTACGTTACTTACTCGATCAAACCACCTCACACCACACATTGTCCTCAAACATCTCATTTCCAGCACATCCATCCTCCTGCGCACAGCTCTATCCATAGTCCACGCCTCGCAACCATACAACATTGTTGGAACCACTATTCCTTCAAACATACCCATTTTTGCTTTCCGAGATAATGTTCTCGACTTCCACACATTCTTCAGGGCCCCCAGAATTTTCGCCCCCTCCCCCACCCTATGATCCACTTCCGCTTCCATGGTTCCATCCGCTGCCAGATCCACTCCCAGATATCTAAAACACTTCACTTCCTCCAGTTTTTCTCCATTCAAACTCACCTCCCAATTGACTTGACCCTCAACCCTACTGTACCTAATAACCTTTCTCTTATTCACATTTACTCTTAACTTTCTTCTTCCACACACTTTACCAAACTCAGTCACCAGCTTCTGCAGTTTCTCACATGAATCAGCCACCAGCGCTGTATCATCAGCGAACAACAACTGACTCACTTCCCAAGCTCTCTCATCCCCAACAGACTTCATACTTGCCCCTCTTTCCAAAACTCTTGCATTTACCTCCCTAACAACCCCATCCATAAACAAATTAAACAACCATGGAGACATCACACACCCCTGCCGCAAACCTACATTCACTGAGAACCAATCACTTTCCTCTCTTCCTACACGTATACATGCCTTACATCCTCGATAAAAACTTTTCACTGCTTCTAACAACTTTCCTCCCACACCATATATTCTTAATACCTTCCACAGAGCATCTCTATCAACTCTATCATATATATAGGGGATAGGGGAGAAAGAATACTTCCCACGTATTCCCTGCGTGTCGTAGAAGGCGACTAAAAGGGGAGGGAGCGGGGGGCTGGAAATCCTCCCCTCTCGTTTTTTTTTCAATTTTCCAAAAGAAGGAACAGAGAAGGGGGCCAGGTGAGGATATTCCCTCAAAGGCCCAGTCCTCTGTTCTTAACGCTACCTCGCTATCGCGGGAAATGGCGAATAGTATGAAAAAAAAAAAAAAAAAAAAAATATATATATATATATATATATATATATATATATATATATATATATATTTATCCCTGGGGATAGGAGAGAAAGAATACTTCCCACGTATTCCCTGTGTGTCGTAGAAGGCGACTAAAAGGGGAGGGAGCCGGGGGGCTGGAAATCCTCCCCTCTCGTTTTTTTTTTTTTTTAATTTTCCAAAAGAAGGAACAGAGAACGAGGCCAGGTGAGGATATTCCCTCAGAAGCCCAGTCCTCTGTTCTTAACGCTACCTTGCTAACGCGGGAAATGGCGAATAGTTTGAAAGAAAGAAAAATATATATATATATATATATATATATATATATATATATATATATATATATATATATATATATATATATATATATATATATATATGGCAATATATGACAGCTACTTCGTTTTCAGAAATACTTTTGCCACATTTGACTCAAATCGCATTCCCGCTCAAGAATTCTCTTGGACGGTTTTTAACCCGATTTAAATAATCCGCCACACTGCACTCCCACGCTACTTTTGCACATAAGAGGTTACTTCTTTTTAATTCTGACCACTCACATGCTCTGCGCAATTTACTCTTTTTTCGGTTGAAAATAGCTAACATATATTCCACTAAGGTATATGTCAGCTCAGTGTATGAGTGTTAAACATATATATATATTTCTTTTATTATCATTATTTTGCTTTGTCGCTGTGTCCCGCGTTTGCGAGGTAGCGCGAGGAAACAGACGAAAGAAATGGCCCAACTCACCCCCATACACAATGTATATACATACACGTCCACTCACGCAAATATACATACCTATACATCTCAGTGTATACATATATATACACACACAGACACATACATATATACCCATGCACACAATTCACACTGTCTGCCTTTATTCATTCCCATCGCCACCTCGCCACACATGGAATACCATCCCCCTCCCCCCTCATGTGTGCGAGGTAGCACTAGGAAAAGACAATAAAGGCCCCATTCGTTCACACTCAGTCTCTAGCTGTCATGCAATAATGCCCGAAACCACAGCTCCCTTTCCACATCCAGGCCCCACACAACTTTCCATGGTTTACCCCAGACGCTTCACATGCCGTGATTCAATCCACTGACAGCAAGTCAACCCCGGTATACCACATCGATCCAATTCACTCTATTCCTTGCCCGCCTTTCACCCTCCTGCATGTTCAGGCCCCGATCACACAAAATCTTTTTAACTCCATCTTTCCACCTCCAATTTGGTCTCCCACTTCTCCTCGTTCCCTCCACCACCGACACATATATCCTCTTGGTCAATCTTTCCTCACTCATTCTCTCCATGTGCCCAAACCATTTCAAAACACCCTCTTCTGCTCTCTCAACCACGCTCTTTTTATCTCCACACATCTCTCTTACCCTTACATTACTTACTCGATCAAACCACCTCACACCACATATTGTCTTCAAACATCTCATTTCCAGCACATCCACCCTTCTGCGCACAACTCTATCCATAGCCCACGCCTCGCAACCATACAACATTGTTGGAACCACTATTCCTTCAAACATACCCATTTTTGCTTTCCAAGATAATGGTTTCGACTTCCACACACTTTTCAAGGCTCCCAGAATTTTCGCCCCCTCCCCCACCCTATGATTCACTTCCGCTTCCATGGTTCCATCCGCTGCCAAATCCACTCCCAGATATCTAAAACACTTCACTTCCTCCAGATCACAATGAGCGCGAGATCAAGTATATTCCTATGACCTCACTGGGAAATGATACACGATAACTTCCCAAGTTCTCTTTCGTGTAATAATCACATCATCAGGGGAGATACAAGAAAGAAATATAATAGTTAGTTGATATGAAACGAAGAGAAGTAGCTAGGACGCCATTCGGTAAACAAATGGCGTTCTAACTACGTTTCTTTGTATCTTATGGCCTTTTAAGAATCCATGTCCAAATTTCGAGAAATTCTTGAAATTCCAGTCTCCTTTTCGACATCTTTAGGGAAGGTGCAGGAAGTGGATAATATCACAGTAGTTTAGTTAGATGAGGTAATTACGGTTGAATTATACATTTATACTGGAATTAATTTGTGATGAACTACAATCTAGAGTGTGTGGATAAAGGTGCAGGGAAGCACCAGCCATAATGTTGGCCACGACTTGATCACTTGGAAGGTGGGCGACGCTAACATCGAATCCTCTTGAGACACAGTCATGAGGAGCATTGAAATCTGCCGCCAATACCGTGACATAAGCAAACGACAACTGAATCCCTTCCAGGCCCCCTACCCCCTTAAAGACTGCTATCTGCTCCTATTTCCAAGATTCTTCTATTGCCTTTCTCATCTCCACTGCTAATATCATTCATTAAACACAAAGCAATTTACAAAAAAAGAAAAATAGAAGGCTTGCTTAATCAGAAGACCATTGCCGTCTGTCCTTAACACCATGAAAAATGTTTGTGTTGGGTAGAAAACCTTTTAGAATTATTTGCTCAGAATCACATCTAATTTCGAGTGTCGCTGCTCGTCGCACGCCCAGCCTTACACAAGGTTACTTTAGACATGGGCTCACGCGGAAATTGAGAGTTGATCTCCTCAAATACGATAGATGGAGACCGATAATGGGAGAGCTTTCCTCGCCTCGAACAACTGAGCTGAGAGGGAGGGAGCAGATGTGCGTCCCATCATCGCCACCAGTGAGACAACAGAGAGACCAGGACATGAGGGTCCCGCTCTATCTCCACAACTTTAACCTCATAACTGAGATTCTCACAATGATCACTTGTGACTATGAAATCCTCCATAAATATATATCATTAGCGTCTCGTAACAGATGACACATCATGTCTCTCCTAGTTCTCACACGCATGATAAGAATTCTAAATACTTTCAAACTTAATACATAAAACGTATACATCATCATAGGACATAACATACGTGAAAATTTCCCAGAACTTTAGTCATGCTTGACATCCAACAGAAATGATTCGCAGTGAGGGAATAAACACTTCACAGGTTAAGAACATCATTCACGTGGTACAGAGTCCCACGCCTTATAATCAAACCCCCTATGAATGATAACCATTCCACATATTCCAAATGATAACCTTTGCTAACATGTCTTATCCACACACAGTCATTGGAACACAAGAGACCTTAACTTGGTTTAGCAGCCACCACACCACCAGTGGCAGGCTGGGCACAGCTTAGCTAAGTTCACCTTAGTTTAATCACTTCCCTTATCACCCTTCATGTACTGGTGTGGGCATGATGTTATACGCTCTCGACTACCTTGAGCGTATAGTTATATAAGCAGAGGTGACTATGACTCCAGTAATGGAGGTGGACTGAGGCAAGTGTATTCAAATCGCAGACTTCAAAGGTGGGGGAAATTACTGTGCAAAGCAAGAACAGATCCCAACAAATCATATACACTATAATCATAACGTTGCGTCTGGGAGATTGACGTGTTCACTAAACCCAGGTGTAGGAGTTTAACATCTCCAGAATAAGTCTACATCATTATGATATTTACGGAACTTATAAGTCCTGAGATCCTGGCACCTCACATCACTGAGTAGCGAACACTCCATTAAGCCGTGGTCTAGCACATGTTTGTCTATTTTCTTACTCTTAGTTTTATCTATGCCTGGATTTCTTGCCGCCTGCAAGATCGATACCTAAAACAACCAATGTCAGGTCTTCTGTCTCTGGAGGCGCTCAGCAGGCTGTGTATATACGGACAGAGGTAACACTGTATACTGGTTTAAGATGAGGGAACTATGAGCCTGAACCAAATGTCCCTCCACCCATACCGTCACCAGGTTAGAAGAGGTAGATGCCAGCACGACGTTCCACCACCATACTGTCAAAAAGACATTAAGGGGTTTGTCAGCATAGTGTTTCACCACAAGATGGTCACGAGAACAGGAGAGGGAGATGGTGCCCCTCCACCACATGGACACAAACCAGATGGTTACAGATGGGAGACACTAACATGCCTTTTTTCTGGAATGTTTGATCAGTCGCAGATCTCATATGGTTACTGAGTCTGGATATCTAGTAACTGAATTATTGACTGAGGCGTAACTTCAGTGTCATTACTGTAACTGTTAAGAAATGTATTTACATAGCAATGTTATAAGCATTCATGAAATATGCTTGTGGAGTTCCCTTTCACTCGCGATAAGAATGTTTGTTCATTATATGTCACTTTGAAGAATATATATTGGTGCTTTTGAATACCTAATAGGAAAGAATTCCTAAACCTGGAAGGCTGAAAATTAGTGCAAGTGAGGTATGATTACTGTCATTCCCACGCTCTGTACGAATATGTATGATTTCAGCTCATATACTGATTGAATGATTCATCACTGATGATAACCTCTACGCATGTCTGAAACTAATTATAATTATCATAGATAAAACACCAGGTTATAGATACGTTACTGTTATCATCAGCATTCAATGTTATCATACTTACTTACAAAAACGACAAAATCAAACTGCGCCACTGATGATAGATTAAATATGATAAGACCTGTAGAGTGAAGAATATAGTGGCACCACAGATATTGGCAAGCATGTGCCAGAAGCCGTTGGGCACATCAGATTACATAAACACAGGCTCATAAGAAACTTTCACAAACAGAAGCTGGCAACTCGGAACTGACAGTCTACACAATGTACAGTCATCCTCCGCCACCACCTCCTAGTAGACTTAGACACACTTTCATCACAACTGTCACCTGGACCAGTATTCAGATCTCAACAAGTCGTCTCGAAAACAACTCTAGTTACGACGCCTACAGCACAAGGTAGATGAAAGTCATTCACCTGACGTAAGATTGTCGTTACGACAGACGAAAGATCGACTACTTTTATAACTTTGACAACCTCGCCGTATAATCAACACCAGTACCTCTGTTATTCAGAACTCTGACGGAGCAAACGTCGCTCTACCTCCAGAGCTGACATCCTCCCATATGATGATGTGGAAATATTTCTCTCTTAATCACACGTATATTTCACCCAGCTGTCAGGAAGCTACAGCTGGTCTTGTAGAGTGATAAGTCGTCGGTGATGACAAGAAGAGTTTTAGGTCCTACGTCTGTCAGGGTTGGCAGTGAGTGGCAAGAGGGAAGAAGATCGGATCCCTCATGCTGGTGTCGTCCCTCAAGGTCACTCACTGATAATGATTTACAGAGGGACGAGACATCAGATGAATCATCCCTAATAGATATAGATATCAGTAAGTTTTTCCAAAGTTGTGATTATCAATGGCTTATGAAGAGTATGTTTTTGAATATCCTAGAATCTAAATACGGTATTTTGTGATATCTACAACTCCTCTGATGAAGCGATAGGTAGTAACGTATAACAAATGTTTTCTTCATAAAACATTCTCAAACACTGTTGTCCCTCCAACGGCCACCGTTGCGGCCGCTCGTCTCGTTAATAATCCATCTCCTTGGAAGATTTTGATAATTATGGTCACCGCGTCACGACTTTTTTATAGTGAACAATTTGGCACAGCCATAACACGCCCGAATTATAACAATCCAGGTTGAAATGAAAATATAACATGAGAAAGAATTAAGAAATTAGGAGAAATCAATCTGAGCTCCACAGGTGTCCATGTCCAAACATTACGCCATGTTCCATGATCATCATGCCCACTTCACTTGTTCCGTCGGCCCATATTCTTCCCCAAATGCCGTACTAACTCGCTCACGTCACCGCTTACCCCTTGATAACCTGAGAGAGACAACTTGAGCTCTGTCACCTACAACACTGTCTTCCTCCAGACGCAAAAAATGAAAATGAATCCTATATTCAGTTAACAGTTTTGACTGCAGGTGTTGAGGGTCAACAACTGTGAGCCGAAAGGTAAACCTCAGCGTAGCCTACCAACCCGTCTTTGTCAGGTTCCTCTTCTCTGCTAGAACACGATAGTGGCTCACTCACGGTCGTCTTACACTCGCCCGGGGCTGGCAGGGCTGCTGCAAGTCACTGGCCTAATGCCAAGGGCCGATCACGTGGGGCGGCGGCCGTGTTGGTTGTTTCCTCCTGACGTATAATTCCACGTGGTCGCTAACTCTTTTCTTTCTCCAACAGTTCTCCTCGACGATTATAAAAAGTCCTTCTCGACGATTTTACAAAAGAAGACAGAGGATACAAATAGCAACATATCAATGGGTCCAATGGAGATTATTTGTTATACTGGAGATATAAAGACTCACACTAGAAAGGCACACAGATAATTCAGATAAATACCTGTAAACATTTTGTATTACTGAAAAAGCGACAATATCATCAGCGTGATATGTGTCATATCTTTTCTTGAACGTATGTGATGCGAATTTCAAGTAGTCTAAATGGTAACTGCATCCTTATGATAACAATCCCAACCAAGAAAAAGCACTTCCCCTCATCCGGAGTAAGGCGTTTGCCCACGAGTTTACATCCGTTACTGCGAGAAAAAACATACAGACTTAGCCTTAAGATCTTGAACCGAGAACACCAAGACCGATGATAATTCTGAGTATTATATTACAACGCATCTTAACCTCTTTCCTAAGATTAGATCATCTAAATGGTTTAGTCGACATTCAATTGATTTGTCTCTCAGTCCAGGATTCATCTTGATAGTTAGCCACTTTACTCTCTATGCAGGGAAGAACCACTGAAGCGTAAGAGTGGATTGCTTGCTTCTAAACTGCCAGATAACATTTCACACTGTATCGTATAACAAAATGGCTAAGAAGCTGGATCAACGGTAAGGAATAAGGGGAAGACTTCTTCGATGGAAACTATATGATCGTAGTGGAAGGAAACAGACGAAGCATGTCAGAGGAGCATGTCATGCTGAGCTGTGGTCACCAGTGGAGTACCGCATGGTTCTGTTCCTGGGTCATTACTCCTCCTGACCTAGGTCAATGATTTCCTTGAAAGTATATACTCTTACCCCAATATGCTCGCAGATGGTGCAAAGGTCAAGAAGGAAGTGAAAAGTAAGGCGGTTTGCTTCATCTTATAAACGGACCTTGACAGACTCCACAGCCAGTCTGATACATGCTTGGTGAAGTTCAACCCGAGTAAATGTAAAGTAAGGACGATGCATCAAAGCGAAAGAAGCTTTCGTTATTAGCATCAATTTGGCAGATTAAAGTTACGTTAGAGAAGCCAAGGGGTGTCGACATCGTCTCCAACCTGTCGCTAGAGTCGCACCGGAGGAGAACAGTTAAGGAGACATACTGTCTGCTGACCAACATTAGAAATGCATTCAAGTTTATGGATAGGGATATATTCAGCAAGTTGTTCATGCGTTGCATAAAGTGTGAAACTAGAATACGCTTCCCACACTTGATCACCATACCGAAAAAATCACAAAGATCTACTAAGTAGAAAAGGTCAGGAGAGGAACAATGTAAATTACATTGGGATTAAGGTAAGTGAGTTACAGGAAAAGGCTGGAGGCTTCAGATTTGCCCGCCATGTAAGGGAGAAGAGTGAGGGGTGATCTTACCACAAACTTTGCGTTTCTGAAACAGTTTGTTGATGTAGACAGAGAACTGTTGTTTGAAAGATGTAGGATGAGAACAACCTGAAGACATAATATGATGTCAAGCAAGAGAACCTGTTCGAAAAGAAGTGAAGTTCTTTATGGTAAAAGAATGGTAGATGGGTGGAGCAACATGAATCGAGACATGGTGAATGCAGACATCACACAGATGTGAAAACAAGTTGTACAACAATAGAAAATGCAGAGAAGGGGGCCACGCGAATGTGAAATTCCCTCCCCGTACAGCGCAAATATGTAACTAAGAATAGGTATCTACAAACACACACACACACACACACACACACACACACACACACACACACACACACACACACACACACACACACACGACCATCTCCAGCGATTCTTCTCAGCTATGAGGGAGTTAGTCAGACAAAGCCAGTACTTGCTGTGACTGCTTTAAGAATTCATGGGTTTCTCATAGCTTATCAGCGAAACAGTTGCGCAAGAGCATAGGTAAGCAGAAGCCAAGCAAATTCCACCATACAATTCCCATTTGTTCTCTAGATGTGGTAAAACAGGAACCGAAATGTGATAGTTTTAATATGGAGTTGTGTTTGGTACATAAGTAAGATTCACCATAGTATAAGCTGTGTTGTTTTCCACACATAATGATACATTCTCCACACAATACATGTTTGGAACATGACGGTGTACAATCCTCCTACTGTACGCTAGGTGCACTCATCCCACTGTAGGTCACGTACATTCCAGTGTACTTTTTGTACATCCGTTCCACTGTACTTTACGTACATTCATCCCACTGCACTTTATGTACGTTCATGCCACTGTACGTTACGTACACTAATCCCGCTGTACGTTACGTACACTTTTCCTACTGTACCTTTCGTTATAAAAGATGAGAAAAAATAATGACGATAGAATATGCATAAAACTAACTCTTGGTATAGCCAATACTCCGATAAGTGACACTCATTTGAAATTTTGTATTACAGCTGAACGGCAAATTGGCTCGTTTAATGGTCAGAATACTGATCATTTGCGATTAATTGGATGGGTCCTCTGTCCCCGGATGCAGAAAAATACAGATTATTATTACCAGTCTTTTTGCACAGTTGTGCTCTGTGTTGCTCAGCTGGTGTGTTGTTGGTTAGATGGTGATGGTAGGTAACAGTATTGTTATGTGAAACGTCTGGGGTAAACCATGGAAAGGTCTGTGGGGCCTGAATATGGATAGAGAGCTGTGGTTTCGGTGCATTACACATGACAGCTAGAGACTGAGTGTGAACGAATGTAGCATTTTTATTCTGTTTTTCTGGCGCTACATCACTGAAGCAGGGGGCAGCAATGCTGTTTCCTGTGTGGCGCAGAAGTGACAGACCGGATGAAGGCAAACAAGTATGTACGTGTGCATATATTTACGTCTGAGTATGTGTATGTATATGCATGTATATGTGTATATGTTGATATGTATATGTATGTATGTGCGTGTATGGGTGTTAATGTATATATGAGTGGATGGGCCATTCTGTGGGCATCTATAACTAAAGTCATCCTTGCATTTGCGACCGTTATAACCCCTTATTTACCACTATGCTACTCTAAATATCCTCTTTGTTTCTTTCCATTAAGTTACTGGTTTCCCTCTTGTAACTAACAGTCATTATCCCTGAAAAATGTTGGAGAGTCATGTGTAGTTGTCCTTGACATATCTAAGGCTGTTGACAGTGTGTGGCATCAGGGTCTCATCTCTAACCTCCGCTCTTTTGGCCTCCCTCCCTCACTTTGCTTCTTCACATCTAGCTTCCTCTCCGGGTGATCTATCTCTGTGGTTGTTGATGGATCAGCCTACCCGCTTTTCTCCATCAACAGTGGTGTCTCTCAAGAATCTGTCCTATTTCCAACACTTTTTCTCCTTTTATCAACGATTTCCTCTCCTACACAAATAATCTGACGCACTCATACGTAAACGACTCAACACAGAATTCATTCACATCCTTCAACTCTGCTCCCTCTTCTCTCACTTGATCTGCATCGCGTCTTAACACAGCTTCCTCGATAAACTCAGACTTGGAGAAGATACCTCAGTGGGGTACACAAAATCTGGTTAAGTTTAATACCTACAAGACCCAGTTTCTACCTATCTCTCTACCGAACACTCCTCACAACTCTCGTCTCTCCCTTGATGGTTCTGTAATTGCAACTCTTGACTCAGTGAACATACTTGGTGTTACTGTAACATCCACTCTTTGTTAGAAACCCTACATTACAGGAATATTTAAGTCCGCCTCTAAGAAACTCGGTGTCCTGCTTAGATGTCGAAACTTCTCTTCTGAACAGTTGCTTCGTTTATACAAGGAATTGATTCGTCCTTGTATGGAGTACTGCTCTTACATTTGGAGTGGTCCTACCTTTATATCCTTCCTTGACAGAGTTGAATCGAAAGTGGTCCGGCTTCTAAAGTGTCCTGGGATAACTTCCAAACTTGACCCCCTTACCCTGTGTCACAATGTTGGTTCACTTCTCCTTTTTTATAGGTATTACTTTGGGTTTTGCCCCCGAGAGCTGGCTGCTTGTGTGACCCCACCATTTGCTAGACCATGCATTACTCGCTAATCTGCTGAGTCACATGATTAATGTGTGGCCATCAGCAACTCAGGGTTGGAACGTTTTGACAGTTTCTTAACTATACGTCGAAGCTTTGGAACTCTAATTTCTCGTGTATTTCCTTTGTCTTTTCTTTCTCTGTTTCGTAATTCTCTCTATATCATAATTAAGGCCCAGCCTTGATGTGGACTTTTGTCCGTGATTGGAGCCTCCAACATAAAAGGAAAGAAAATCTTTTCTCTTTCATCATATATTCATCTCTGCATATTCTAATTGCTCTAAAGAAGGACCTAGCTATTACTTCTAACATTATTCTTTGCTTATGTGTCGCTAGATATTTAATGCAATAATTTTTGATGGTGTGCTTACTGTACACTGTAAACTTTACATCCTTATTGACCTCCATATCATCGTATTTTGAACGGAAATTTATCCTTCTTCTCTTCCATCGTAAACTATATATTTGCTTACACTGTCCATCATTCTTAACTGGTTGTGGAAATTAGTTTCATTGGGAACCATCACTATCATGTCATCCAGGAACCCACACCAAGTGGTGCCTCTGTTATGATTCCGTTGTAAAAGCATCATCATCACGGTCACTGGTCAGCACCAGCACCTGATCAAAGCCACACGCACTCCCAGTTAGCCTGCTCTGCTAATACACATTAGCCAAGCGCTTAGTATTGAGAATATGGAAATGATTAAATCATCAGGTTACAATGGTAAACGGCTGATCATATCATGATGTTACAATGATGCACAAAGGGACATACATGACGCTGGCGGACAGTAATGACAATGAAGTGTTACAGACACTGGCGCTGACATCACATATATTATCAGGTCAAGTTAACATCACCTTCGAAGCGGGGTTCTATCCTTCTGCGTCCCTGTATATCTGGAGGTAGCACCAGACGTACGATCCCTGGGGAAGGCCAGCCGACGATATGTGCGGACATCTGTCTATACATCTGCCAACAGCACTAGTAGTGTGTACCCTCAGGGACGCCAGCTCAGCTAGCCACAGATTAACAGCCACATCAACAACACTCAATATTCCCAGAGAAAAATGACCATGGTCATATTCATGAGCAAAGTACAATAAAATCAAAACACTGATAAATTTTCCTACTAGCTCGTGGTATATATTTCTTTCTGTCACACACAACACATACCCCCTGTGCGGTATATTCCCTCACTAACCAGTTCTTGAGTCTATGATTTCAGGTCTCATATAATCAGCTCCGACAATCGTGTTTTCCTTCATCCTGATTCGCCACACTCAAATATTTCCTCCTCTTCCATCGCTGCTTCTAACTGAGTTCCAGAATCAGCTGATCAGGAAAAATCAGTAAGACTCTTTGGTTCTCATGAAAGAAATCAAGAGTGAAAATACGATGTAAACCAGAAATCCTTTTACAAAGCTGGGAAATCCTCCAATCAGGCGCGGCTTCCAGCTGAGACTGAAATACAGAAAATTCTTAAACATATCTGATAGAAAATTCAGACTTCTTACACTAGTGTCTTACCTCTGCTGCAAAACACATATATGTACGATTCATACAACCAGAAAATTACTTCTTGTTTGTAATATTGTCAAATATTTGTTAAGTTTAGGCCAAAGCTGAGGGATGCGGGAGCTGACTTGGGTAAGACGTTGGTAGCGATCATCTCAACTGTCCACACTGACCTGAGGTTGGTAGTGTACACTCAGGTATATTTGTATTTCATCTACCCTGTAGATTGTGCCAGTTATGTGTCCTGTTACTAAAAGAATGACGTATATGTCTTGGATTTCATAGGAAAATACCAAATGACGTGATATCAGGGTTACCTATGAAATTAGAAATTCAACTATACTTGATGTTTTAAGTCCGGAAAAATCCACATGGCGTTCATTATTGAATTATTATAATCAATGTAATCTGTGCAGCAAACATCGCCCAGTATCATTCATCAGGAACTTTGACATGCTAGAGACTTTATGTGTGCTTTAATGACCCTCAGTGGTCCAGTCGTGGGGTATGATGTGGACTCGTTGTTTACCATCGTAAGGAACTCCAATGATTCATTTGTGTGTTGAGTCTGACCCGTGATCTGACCTTATGATAAGCTCCAGTGATCTAGATTCGCTCTTGAATTTCATGGCCAAAGTTCGTAACAGCTGGGACGCATGTTCTTTCGCTACGGGGCACGAGAGCTCTGTAGCTAATGTATAAGTAATCTATGTAAGAAAAATCTATTCAAATTCCACATTATAGTTTACTGGATGTTGTGGAAAAGCAGATAAGAGCCTGTTTATTGCTCCATGTTTAAGAAAACGATTATATACATAAGTTTGAGTTGGCATGGTGGTAAGTGCTTATACCTAATCTACTTAGCCTACCTCATGCAAAAATTGTACCCTTGCTGCAATGTAGTTTCTGCATTAATGTTATACTTGTAAAACTGATGATGCCGTTCTCTAATAATCAATAAACAATACGACACAATTCTCTGAAATATCCTTAAGAAACACTCAAGCTTCGTCTTTACTAACAAAACAACTGGTAACTGGACTGGTAACATAACTGGTAACATAACTGGTAACACGCAACATTTTACATAAAAGACGTAGTTTCATTATCCACTGGTTATGCTAAATTCGACTTTAAGGCACATTTACCCACACCGCTCACGAGAGCTGAGGTAAATTGTTTGATAGTGATGGCGGAGTAGGGAAGTATATCTCTACATGTAAATCTATTAATCTGCAAATTTCACAATCTCTCATTGTTTTTATTTCTGTCGAGTGCTTCCATCACGGATATTGATCCCCAATGAAGCTAAAGAAATCAGATAAAGGGACTGAATGTTTCTGAAGAAGTATTAGCCTGCCTTTTGAAAAGAGTAGGTCATAGCTCTTAAGATGATAAGATTTTGCGAAGGTAATCAACTCCAAAGAATCTTCGTGTACAGAAACAGAAAGACATCACCTTGTGTTGTCAACGGCTGGTTCACAGTGTCATGTGGCACACTTACTTGACGATCTTAAAATGGGCCATCTAACGACGGAGGAACGAAAGCGACCAGTTCTTGGGAACAAATCTCGAGCTCACATCTGCGTAGGAGAGGAAGACTCCCAGGGTTGCTGCACAGGGCAAGGAAGTAAAGTTTTAAACTTGGTGTGAAAGATTTCATGAATCGAATTGCTTCAGACTCTGAATTTGTAGATCTGGAACTGCCATAAACATAAGAACAGTTGTCTACAGTAGGACGAATTAGTCCTTTGTGCAGCCAAGGTAAAGTTCAGAAAAAGGGAAATTTGGCATCTCAACAAGATATCGTGGTTTACAGAGGCAGAATTAGTTACCTGTGTAATGTGGGATTACTGAAGTGGATAATACGATTATAACAGGTATTCGACCTCTTGTAGTGCGTCCAGACACCTTCGACCACACGGAGGTCAGAAGACATCCGCTGGTCGCCCAGTGTTTTCTCGCTATGTCCGAACATCAACACACCTGGTGTGGCTTGAACCTTAAACTATCTCTGCTCCGATGGTGTGATAAATACGGTAGCCGAATCGAACCCATGGAGTAAGTAACCACAGGTATGTTTCATGTGTTGTGTGGTGGAACTATGGAAATGTTTAAAGCAATTGGAAGTTGTGAAAAGGTTTGAGAGGAGAAATGGGTGATAGTAATGTTATTGTACAGGCATTAAGATAAGCTATGTTGCATGTGTCTAAGTGGATGGGCCTCTGTTGACTCAAGGTCAGTAACAGTAACCAATGCACCACGGCGGTCCATGGTGGGGTTTGTGTGAGGAATTTGATGATGGATGAGGAGATTTGAAACTCATAGATCAGTGTGGTATGTATAGATAGACATATTTCGCCTTATTCGAGGTAACATGTTTAGCCACGATTCCTTATCTATTACTGCTAATGAAACCAGATGAATATATCATTAAGTAGCTTGATAATTATGAATACTTGAATTTGATCATCTGTTCACCTTCTCTTTTCTAAGGAAATACATTCAAGTCATTCTAAGTTGGTTCTCATAGGAATATTTTCTCAGTCCGGGATTCGTCTTGATAGCTCGCGTCTGTGTTGTCTTTCTTATTTCTATTTTTTATCTCAGGTAAAGTGACCAAAACTAAACAGAATATTCAAGCTGGGGACGCATCAGTGACTTGCAAAGAATAAGAATTATTTCTCTGAACTAAAATTCTGTAAACATAACTATAAATCCAAGAATTTTGTTCTCTCTTTTAACTGCTTATGTGCACTGCTTTAGGTCACCAGAGGTCATTACACCCAAGTCTTTTCTCCACATTTACTTCTTGCAGTTCAAGAGAATTCATACTGCAGCTTGCCTTTTGGCTTATACCACAAATATGTAAACCTTACACTTACCAATAACCTTTATTCCTAAGTGGGCAAATTCAAAGGCTCTAGCCTTTCCTGGTAACTTAACTCTCATAATTCTGATACAATGTTTGTGGCAGTCCAGATACAAACAACCCACTTAGCCTTCCTTTTAGTACATGACAGATTTCACTCTCGTAGAATTCTAAAAGGTTTGTTACACATGATTTCCTTTACCTAAACCCGTGCTGGTTTTCCCTTACGTAATTCCTCTTCTGTGAAAAGTTATAGTTTTACTTTGTAATACATTTTTCCATAACTTGACAGATTACACTTGTCAGTCAGACCTTTCAAAATCTGTCACTCTTGGACTGAATGTGTAATCATATATCACTCAAGGGCCCCTTTTCTTTTTATGCCCCCCCCCTTTAAATGAGCTATCGACCTTACAGAATCTTTGAGAGATGAGGAAGGACCGCTTTGAGGTAAGTCCTGGTCAGCTGATGTGTGTGTGTGGTGTGTGTGTGTGTGTGTGTGTGTGTGCCCCTATTAGTGTAAGTGTATGTTTGTATTATTGTCTGAAGGTGTTTTGTGGTGTGTATATTTGTGTTCGAGTAATATTGACCTGGGATGGGCATGAGAGAACAAACGAATGTTCCATTCTCTATACATCTCGAGGCTGGCTTAACAATCTTGACTGCAACATTTCAACTGACCAAAGTTCTGATCTTGCTCATGTAATCAATTTCCGTGAGAACAATAGTGTTAACCTTACTGCAGACGCTCACACAAGAGAAATGAAAGTTAACGTGTAAAAACAGGATCTGGAAATTAGACTTGACTCTTACACTGAAGATGTTTGCCTCGTAGTCATGGTAGTTTACGAGAGTCATAAGGAGTAAAGAATCATGAACTGCATCGTACAACAACTTACAATGAATACTAACGAATGGTTAAAGTTATATGAAAAGTCTTTTTGATAGATAAGGTGGGAGTACTGAAAGCTTTGTGAATAAGGTCATATTTGGGATTTAAAAGTACACACAAACTGTATAAATGAAGACTGAATGAAACTAGGAAAGAATTGTTTACAGCTCGACATGATGAAGGCAAGTAAGAAAAAGCCAGCGAGGCCAGGGAGCCGAAGGAGGAAGTTAGTTCGCTCAAATTGCATCTGAGCAGATCAGGTGCGTGTTGACACAGCCTGATAACTAACTAGCAAGAAAGCCATTGCCTCTCTGAATGTTGATGTTGCAGAGGCATTGTTGCAGAAGACTTGAGACGTGTTCATCATGTTTCAGGGTGGAAAAGGGGCTGTTCCAGGGAGTGGGAGTGGGGATGATTGGTTCAGAATGAGGGAGATGTAGCTACTGTTCCAGGCTCTGGGATAGGTGTTGTTATTCCAGGTTGTGGGAGAGGCAGTGGCTCAACTAAGATATGGGAGAAGAGTTATTTGTTCCAGGATGTAGGGGAGGTATTGGTTATATTCCGGGGTGTGGAAATGGCAGTGGATGATGATCTACTGTGTGAGGAAAGCATTGCTACGTATCAGGGAAGGTATGAAGTGTAGGTTTGTCACTCTGTTGATCATACAGTGTCTGAGAACAATCTATTACAAAACAAGAAATCATAGACATAGTGTACAAAGTTCTGGCTCAATGTTGGTCGGTTTAGGGGAGTTAGGCCAGTCGACTGCAAGGTTCATTAAAGTCGTCAAAGTCAAGTTCTCAAGGTCGTCAATGTCTAGTTAAACCCACCAATCCAAAGAGGCTGGAGACCTTCTTCAGGTGTTAGAGATAATACTGAGACAAGAGAATCCTCCAACCAGATTCATAATAGGATCAATCTGTTGATACTTCTTCATCTTGAACTTCTACTTCAGGCTGAAATGTCGACTTAAGTGCTTGAGAGATACTTCAGTTATCCACTTTAGTCCCCAGATCTACCATCATAGTATCTAAATTGCTACTCGTCGACAAGTAACCGAGAGACGCTATTGGCACAGTTATTCAGTACGCAGAGGTGACCACAGTAATGCTATTGTTAAACACGGGCAAGAAAATGATAACCCTCAACATCCAAGTCACACTGTGTGTGTGTGTGTGTGTGTGTGTGTGTGTGTGTGTATGTGCGTGTGTGTGTATTTACTCGTTATTTATCTACCTACAGCTTATAGTAACTTGCTTGCCTTCAGCAGCTACGTGTGTGATGTGTCATCATGACCAGGTGTGTCGGGCGTCTGGTGTGGCACGTTGGTGACGTCCTCCAATCTCTGGGAGGCGATGGTCACAGTTAAGGTTACTGGCTCTGGGGTCTCATATTTCACTGCTTGATGTACGGGCGGTTCTCGAGCGCAGTAATTCCCCAGGCATGCTGGGCGGAGTCTGGCGGAGACTCCTGCCTTGTTGCATCATTTCACATGGTCGGAGTTCTTGCGTGACACGAGCCAAACATTCATATCCAGGCTCAGAGCTGATGGTGATACAGTTGTCAGTAGTAAGGCGGAAATTTTACTACGTCTTGACATTAACTTAAAGACCGAATTGCGATTATCTCTTAAGGCAACGAACAAGTTCGGTGGTTACTCACAAACAAAACAAACATCTCTTAATTAAAAAACTTTCTGAGAGGTTTCTTTTTTTTTTACTGAAGGTATGGATTTTACGTCAGTGAATCATATCCTTAATACAAATTAATCTGATGGCTGAGGTTGTCTCTAAGAGTTCAAACGTAGATTGTAATAATTATCTTATCTAAATAGCACTCTCGACCTTCATGGGCAATAGATTTAGATACACTTGGAATTACTGAAAAGGTAATTTTGAGGTCTATCATTATCATCTACTGTCACAAATAGCCTCGATGGGATTCAGTGATCTGTTGCCATGTGAATTCCTTTCTATTCATCTGTCTTTAAGATCATCTTCTTTAAGTAAACGAATTAAGTTCGTTATGCTAAGATGGTTCAAGAAATAAAGGTTTGATTGCTTGTTTGTTATGTGATACATGTACGTCCATCATGGTTATATGTAGTACTATACTAATCTTTAGATGAAAGTAATGTCTATCTACTTTTTCTTGCACACTTTTTCATCTGCATCACAGAAAACTCTGAAACACTGATTAGAGCAAATCTTGATTTACTTTTATCATTCATTTTCTAAATGTCATTACAGTATTTTCATTTGAAATTCGTTGTCGAAAAAATACAGGAAATAATATTATGGTTATGTAGATCTGGGAATGACTGGTGAGTATAGGACATATGACACGACTTCTTCCTTACAGCAATGTCATTTTTATGGCATGATGATTATGCAGGCCGAGGCTGTCTATCTTGAGCTGTATTGTACTGGGAAGTCCTCATCTCATGTGCGGCTTCTTGCTAGTGTTCAATGTGACTAGCTGTAGACACAGGTCATGTTTTCTATAACCTAAAGTGGAGTCGTTCTGCATAGCGTGGTCCGCAAAGATAAGCAGGCGTTAGCACTGTTGGGCACATGAAGGTAATTTGATCTTCACAGTAGGACGTTCGAGGCCAACTGTAGTATATTTACCACAGTAGGTTCCATGAGACTAACATGATCCTGAACAGGGAGAGCAAGTGTCTTCCATGTTCTGCAAGATAGAGACTTTTCTATCTTACCAACTGCATGAAAATGACGGAGGGGAAGAACCAAGAAGATTAATGACTAGTTTTTTCTTACTGAGATTATAGAACCCAGAATATTCTAGTCAGGATTTGACCACCAACAACCTAAGCAGTCATTAATCATGGAACTTCTACAACAGTCGCATGACTCCTCCTCCTCTTTGGGTCACTTCCCTCTCCAGTCATAACACAGGCAGCGTCCACAGTTCTAACATCCATGGGTCATCTGGGACCAGCATCCAAGGTAGTTCGTGACGTGGGCAGTGTCCACGGTTAGCACCCGTCTCCATCTTCCCAAGGTCACCATCACTAGCAACACTACCATCATTAACACACTCTTTGCCGGTCATTAACACAAGAGAGTCACTGTTTCTGGGTGATGAAGTGGATGATTCTTCAGTGGTGATACGTACATTAGTTGCATAATTTATCCTCTCTAGGCATAGCAGTGACCCCTCAGTCAGTTTTCCACCTAATGATTACCCACACGGACATTGTCTGGTTCTGTTACACCAGCCTCATCCATCTGACAAGGACATAAACGGCTGCAGCAAAGTCATCACTTGTGTTGCTTTAAGAATGCTCTTCCTGTTGTGATGAGCTTATTTGCGGTGTGGGAGTGTCTGGAGGGCGTTGTCTGTTCTGCTCATCACCGGATGATGAATGTTCGAGGGAGAAAGCTTTTCCTCTCACGTGCTCACACAGTGTTTGACCTCACACTGCAGTCTTTGTCTACGTGGCCATCCTGTCCGCACAGTATGTATGGTATAATAAGTTTGGTGTTTCTGAAGGACACACGAGACTTTTACACTTCCACAGAAAACGAATGATGGATCTGTGATTCCCACGAATCAAGGTGCCGTTTGGGTTTTTTCCCTTTATGTACAGATCTTAATCATCTACTAATTTGTTTTGTATTCTTTTCATAGTATGAGAACATATCCTGCAAACTAAAGTTTCTGAAACCCTATATCAATTACTTGATACATTTTTCCAGCAAAAGGAACAGTATCATTGCCAGTACTTTGCCTTTGAGTTTCGCTATAATATAATCTTGCCTCTAGACCAATCCTAACTTTGGTAATGTGATCAACGTCTCCTACTTTCATCTTCAAACTTCCATCACAACAAGAGTTATGCTTCATCATTTATCATTCTCTCGAGTCGGCAACAGTTTTCATTTTCGAGAAAAAAATATGAACAGTTTGGTTCACCAGTCGTGGTACCTTACACAGTCACTGTCCCGCTCTTGCCCTCCACGAACATCTTTACAGATAACCACACGTATGATTCTCTTCTCTGGCCACACCATCATCAACTACCTTCCTTGTTATGCATCATTATAACAGAGCCACACTGTGAACGCTTGAAGTTACCGACAAATTACTATGCAGAGCAGAAAACTTTAAAACTTTGCCTAAACCTCTCTCCTCTTCTTTTCTGAGAATATCTATAATATATGAATATTTCTAAGGGTGACTCTAACATTTTTGCATCACGTAAGTCTTCATCAAAACGGGAAAAAAGGGCTTTTAGGGCGGGTAGGTATGGAGGAAGTCAACTTGGGAGTCCTCGGCTTTGGCCTCCTCGCAGGTAAACCCAACATTGGTGTTTGTCCAGCTGATGAGGAGGATGTTGGGGTGCGTGTACAGGTAGGACGGACGACGGTAGGGTGCTCTTGAAGAGGAGAGGACAAGGTTAGGAGAACAGAAGAGGACGACACGGAGAAGACAGCATTGAAGTTGAGGATGAGGGTAGAAAACTCGGGAGGTAGAGATTGTGAGGCTCAGGGTCGAGGGCTTGAAAAGAAAATTAAAGATGTATAAAGTGAGGGAAAGTGAGACTATAGAAGTGAGGATAATTCGGAGGGGAGACAGTTCTGCAGTAAGACGAGAAAGTGACGGTATGAGAGAACTGGAAAGACAGTGGTAAAGGAGAGATGAAAATGCAAGGCTGGAAAGACGAAAGACAAAACGATAGATATAGGATGGAGGACTAGGAAGAAGGGGGTGGAATGATAAAGAGTAAAAAAATCTGGTAAGAGGGCAGGGAAAGCGCTAGACACAATAATGATGTAAAAAAGGAAGTTAATGGGAAGGCGTCGAATAAGGTGGCAAAGAAAATTAAGGACAGGAAAACGACGAGGAGGATGGTGAAGAGGGAAGATAGAACGAAAGAAAGAAGAGCTGGGTGACGAGGATTGCTATGGGGCGAGAAGACGGTGGATGAGGGTATTAAAGAGGGAAGAAGACTGGCATAACAAGGGTGGGCATGGGAGACGGAGTCACACGACTCGTGACAAGATCGTTGTGACGGAGGCAGGTAGTGTGCGGGGACCCGCAAGACAAGTCTGGAGTAGATAATGGCAATGGATTTTGCTGGAGGTCGTGGAGGAATGTAGTTAGATAGATAATGTAGCCAAGGTGATGATACAGAAACCGCTTATCATGGAGGTGCAGAAGAGAGTAGAGAGACAAAAGAAAACAAAAGCGAAATGAGTATAGTGAGTATATGAGGATGTCTGTAGGAGAGATAATGAAAGTAAAAAATCTGAAGGTTCAGTGAAGGGAAGACATGTTACAACTCAATATGAATATTTACATAGCAAGATTTCAAGAAAGTGAAATGCCAACCAGACTAAGCTACAAAAGGAAACCAACTTAGTGAGTGCAGCTACGAGAGTGAAACATTTACCTAATACATAAAAAGTATCAGTGTATAATGAAATGACTTAAAGAGGACGGGATGATGTACATGTAAGGATAATGGAGAGTTAACTATGAAAAGAATATAATACATCAGTAGAGATGAGGAGGGGTCACTATGAAGAGGGATGATAACACTTCAAGGATAAGGAAGATCTGTGGGGCAAAAGGGGTAATTTGATAAGTACAAATATATCTTGACTGAGTTTTGTGACATTGTTCTGTGTTGATCTTTCTTTATCCTTCTTCTCTTACCTTTCCAGGATCCGTCGACACAAAGTGGCCACATGAAGACGATGGTCTTCAAGTTCACAGGAAATGAAAACTCAACAGTCCCAAGCTTTTGTCTGTATTGCAAGATGTTCTCGAGGCCACTAATCACCAAAGGCAAAAGGACATATGTACATGTTCCCAAGTGAGGCCAGGGAATAACCACTCCCTCAACCTGGCCCCATCTCCGTCGTGGTTCACACCTGTTTACAAGTACATTCTTCCGCGTTTTCTTACTAGTAATCTGGAAAATTTCTTGCAAGCCGAAAGCTTGAGAATCGTGCTATACAATATAGTAAACGGCAATATGAAGCATATATTGCTGAAAATAGCAAAAGAAACCCTAATGAGTTTTATACTTATGTTCATGGCAAGAGCATTTGGTTCATCAATTACGGAAAACTGTCATTTAGTTCAAGAAAAGAAACCATGGCAAAAATCGTAAATGACTATTTAGAATCTGAATATGCGATCAAAGACACAACTCTGTCCCGGATGCAGTTTCATTGATGAGGAAGGAGAGTTTTCACCAACACATTGACACAAAAACTGAAGATATGCTGTCACAAATAAACGGAGTGAAAATTAATAAAATGACAGGCCCTGATGAATTTCCAAGAAAAAAGAGAGAGGCGAAAAATGACTTATTTATGCCCTTGTCTGCCCTTTTCCGTAAGTTGCTTCCTACGGGAAAAGCTTCAGGTGAATGGAAATTTGCCAATGTAACACCGATGTTCAGAAAAAGTAACAAGTCGCCGTCCAAAAATCATCGTCCTATCAGCCTTAGGTTTCTCTTTGGAAAACTTATGGCAACCATAATTATCGAACTGTAAACCATTTAGAGGACTGCCACCTCATGAACGATTTTCTTTTTTTCTCTTTTACGTTGAAGGTTCTAGTCACGGACAAAAGTCCACATCAAGTCCACACCTTAATTGAAATACAGAAAGAATTATGAAACGGAAAAAGAAAAGATAAGGAAAAGATTTATGAATTTTGGAGGAAGTGAAGGACCTGTCTTTTGAACTGCGGCAGGTCATAGTTATCGTGAAAGAGATGAGAAGGAAGAGAGTTCAAAAGCTTTGACGTGTAGGAAGGGAAGCAAGTATCAAAACGGCCCATCCTTGAGTTGCCGATGGCCACACAATGATCATGTGACGCTGCAGTTTGCTGAGTTTTGCGTGGTCTAGCTAGTGGTGGGGGCACACAATCAGCCAATTCTAGGGGGTAAAAACCAAAGTAATGCCTATAGAAAGGGGAAAGTGAGCCAACTTTGCGGCATAGAGCAAGGGGGTCAAATTTGGAAGTTACCCTGGGACAGGTTATAAGGCGGATCGCTTTCGACTCAACTATGTCAGGTAAGAACACAGATGTAGAACCACCCCAGATGTGAGAGCAGTATTCCATGGAAAGACGAACAAACGGAGCAACTGTTCAGAAGAGAAGTTTCGACATCTAAACAGGACGCCCAGTTTCTTGGAGGCAGACATTCTATTCCTGCAATGTGGGGTTTCCAAGAAAGAGTGGATATCACAGTAATGACAAGTATGCTCATTGAGCCAACAGGTAGAATTACAAAATCGTCAAAGTTGAAAGTTTTGAGGAGTTTTCGACAAAAACGTAGGTAGAAATTGGGTCTTGAAGGCATTAAACTTAGCAAGATTTTGTTCCCCCTCTGAGATATCCTGTCTAAGTCAGAGTTCATTGAGGAAACTGCGCCGAGACGAGATGCAGATCGAGTGAGAGAAGAGGGAGCAGAATTGAAGGATGTGGATGAATGAAGTGTTGAGTCGTCAGCGTGTAAGTGAATTGGGTTATAATTCGTGGACGAAAGGATATCGTTAAAGAAAATTAGAAGGAAAAGTGAAGGGGTCAGGACAGAATCTTGAGGGACACCACTGTTGATGGAGAAAAGGGTGGAGGCTGATCCATCAAAAACTTCAGAGACAGATTGGCAGGAAAGGAAGCTAGGCACGAAGGGGCAGAGTGAGGGAGGGAACCCAAAAGAGGGGAGCTTAGAGATGAGACCCCGATACCACATCCTGTCAAAAGCCTTAGATATGTCAAGGACGACTACATATGATTCCCCAAGATCTCCCAGGGATGATGACTAGACATTAACAAGATAGGAAAGGATATCACCAGTGGATCTCGCCTTACGGAATCCATATAGATGATCATTGAGAAGACTGTTGGGAAGGGATTCAAAGACTTTGCAAATGGCTGATGTCAAAGCAATAAGACGAAAGTCAGAAGGGTCAGAATAGTCACCCTTCTTAGGGATGCGATGTATCAATTGATGCTTCTAAGGAGAAGAAAATATTTTGGTTTTTAAACAGATACGGAAAAGACGAGCAAGCACGCGTGCAAGTTCAGAGGCACACTCTTTCAGTACACGGGGATGGATGCCATAAGGACCATAAGCCTTACTTGTATTCAGAGATAAGCGCTTTTAGGACAGTCCGGAAAGAGATTACGGGAATAGTCATAGGATCAGCAAGAGGAGCATCAAGGGGTGAATGAATGTTAGAGTCATCCAAGGTGGAGTTAGAGGAGAAACGGAAACCAAAGAGAGTTGCTTTGTCTACGGGGGTGAAGGAAAGTTAGAGCGACAGAAGTTGTTAGAGATGTCCTCAGCTAAAGACCTGAAATACCAGTCGCACTTCCTTTGAATAAAGGAACGCTTTACCTCACGGATAACGTGCTTGCAGCGTTGACGGGCAGTTATAGAAGCTGAATGGGAGCCAAAGGTTGGAGAGTTTTTTGTAGCCCGATATGCCTGATCCCTTGCTTGATTGGTCTCATGACAGGAACAGTTGAACAATGGATTGGATAAAGAGGTCGTCTTGGAGGAAGAGGAGATAAATACTTCCACTCCCACAAGTATAACCTCTGTTACGCGTTTGGCGGAGTCAGAAGCATCACCACACAGGAGACAGTAATCAACCCAGGGAAGGTCAGAAAAGAAGGTACATAATTTATTCCAGTCAGCTTTGTTCAGGTGCCAGTATCTAGGTTTAGAAGTGGCTGCTGGAGGGGATGGTGCCGTTAGAATAGATACATTTATGAAAGTGTGATCAGATGAACCAACTGGGGGCGAGATTGTTTATTTGCATAGGGATGAACTAGAGATGAAAAACAAATCCAGAATATTAGGGGAGTGGTCACAGTGGTCAGGTATTTGAGTAGGATGGGAGATAATTTGCTCTAGAATATTGAGAATGGAGAACGTGAGGGGTTCAATCCCTCCACCAACCGTATGAGAGGAACGCAACCATTCCCTATGGTGAATGTTGAATTCCCCGAGATAGAGGATCTCGGCTTGCGGGTGAGAGGATGTCACAGTCTCATGGCAGGAGTTTAGATAGTCGAAGAAGGAAATAGATTTTGTGGAAATAGGAGACCAAAAGGCGAACAGGAAAGGTGTGGTAGTAGGGAGACAGACCTTGAGCCACATAGTATCAAAGTTTGTGAACTCATTATCCTTGAAGCGTGAAACAGGTTTTTGACGAAAGCGCTCATGTCTGACAAATGTTTGTTTTATTGCATGATATAATCAACAACTATGAAAAAAAGTAAATCAGTTGATGTCATCTATCTAGATTTTCATAAATAGCATTCGAAAATGTTCCGCATCAAAGATTACTAGCAAAAGTTGAGTCACATGGCACTGATGGAGTTGTACTTCGGTGGATAAGAGAATAGTTTAGTGATTGTAACCAAAGAATTGCAAACAGTTGGTCAAGTCTAAGAAAGGTTAGGCGTAAAAAGTGGAGTGCAGTAATGATCAGTTTCGGCACCTGGCCATACCTTGAATAATAGATATTGCTTTGATTCTCTGACCAATTGTCCATAATGTATATACATGAAAACAAGTATGTAATGGAATAATGATAGATGAATAATGAACGATGTATTGATTCTGTCGGAGTCACCACACCTGCATTAGATATGTGGACCCCATCACTAGCATACATAGCATTCTACCCGGAAAAACCATCCGAGTTTTCGATGACTGTCACGTTTTCGTTCGTCCAGTACTTATTCAGACTAAACTTTGCAACCATCACCCTGAATGTCTATTAACTTCCAACACCTCAACCAGACAGAATACCGAGATCCCATCCTTGTTCCTAATCCAACCTCATCCGTCCTATTTTTCCTGATCTCTGTCACAAACGACCCCCTCTCTCCCCATAACTAACCCAAGCGTCACCAACAATCACAATATGACGTGTCCAACCTCGTAGGGGAAGACTTACTGTAGTCCTCATGTAGCGCACTACACTCACATTCCATGTCAGAGTTGCTGCACTTCCCTTCCAACTCTGTCATTCTAAGTCGCAACTTACCAACTTGTTAACGACGACAAACTATTGTTAGGTATCATTCTCCTCTCTCACAGTCAAAGCCTCCCTCATCTCAGGTTAAGTTACATATTAGTAAATTAGAGTAATATTGTGCCGACATACATTATGCATGTAATGGTGAACATTAGGTGATATAAGTTAAATACTTGTTGAACTGCAGCAATGATGTGTTAACATATATTATGTAGTTAATGGTGAACATTAAGTGAGAAATATTTTCACGTTGGTTGAGCGACAGCAATGCAGTAGTTGTCATATGCATCACTGTGGGAAAACTAAGCTATTTGCTGGCATAGGTGTACCCTCGTTCAAGGATTGTTTATGACATTCACAGTAGTAGGTGCAGGACAATTGTTGTCTGTGTACAGCAGTGGTTGGTACAAGGTGATTGTGGTGAGAGACGTCGGTCAGTGGAGGTTAGTCTTGTTGACGTGGCGTTGGGATCTCTCAGTGTCACTGTGTCGTTGGGTCACATCTTCAACGGTCAGAGGAAGGAGGAACATATCAGTGTCGCGTTGTTTACACCGAGGCGACCATAGCTGCGACGTAGGCCTTTGGAGACTCTCTCATGTAGTGACTGACTCACGGGTACTGCTACCTGATCTGTGTATCTCATTCACAAACAAATTCAATGAAGATACATATCCTTCAGTAAAGACCGTATGTCCAGTCAGGTCTAATCCAAGTATCAAACTGAAGGGATGGTGGAAGAGGTCAACATGTTGACCTGTAGGCGACCCGAGAGCGCTGCCGACACACGTCCTATCGAGGGCTGAACGAGGTTTGTGTGTATATGTGTGTGTGTGTGTGTGTGTGTGTGTGTGTGTGTGTGTGTGTGTGTGTGTGTGTGTGTGTGTGTGTGTGTGTGTGTGTGTGTGTGTGTGTGTGTGTGTGTTTACTTTATACGTGTCCACATATCTTGATGAGTCACCACTAAACTTAAGTCAATGATGTGTGAGGACAGAGTGAAGGTCATATGAGGGTTGGTGTTCTGAACCAAGGCCTAATCTCATTGAAGGGTTGGGGCTCTGCCCTCCACGTTACCCCCACCCAGTATTTCCCGTCTATGCTTTACATATGTTTTCACTGCAACATTGACTCAACTTACATATATTATAGATGTGGAATTATACAAGTTACAGATGTGGAATTATATATGTTATAGATGTGGAATTATATATGTTATAAATGTGGAATTATACATTTTATAGATGTGGAATTATTTATGTTATAGATGTGGAATTATACATGTTATAGATGTGGAATTATATATGTTATAGATGTGGAATCATACATGTTATAGATGTGGAATTATATCTGTTATAGATGTGAAATTATATATGTTATAGATGTGGCATTCTGCATCATATATTTTGACTATAAAATCTTCATGATATGAACCAATTATGGATATGAAAATATGATTCTCATATATACAGATAAGTACATCACAAAGTATAAACAGAGTACCAAACATGGACGTGGAATACTTCTATACTATTGCTGAGTTGGGAACGCTCATGTTATACCGTGGATAAACCCATTTTGCCCATGAAATTTTGATTTATGTATCTTCTATCAGTTGTATCGGTTTTTTTTTTCATTGTCGCTATGTAAGATTATGTTTGATACTGACCAACCAATGTTTCCACATCGGTTAGATTAGAGTGTACCTTTGAAAAAAAAAAACTGCAAATTTTCACAGGGATATTTGGAGTGGAGATGGGGAAGTGTACCTTGTTATGGGTCAAATGTCAGATGAAGGACAAGACAAGATTGTTTTAGCTAGACCCATATATATATATATATATATATATATATATATATATATATATATATATATATATATATATATATATATATATATATATATATATATATATTATCCCTGGGGATAGGGGAGAAAGAATACTTCCCACGTATTCCCTGCGTGTCGTAGAAGGCGACTAAAAGGGGAGGGAGCGGGTGGCTGGAAATCCTCCCCTCTCGTTTTTCTTTTTTTTTTTTTTTTTTTTCCAAAGGAAGGAATGGAGAGGGGGGGCCAGGTAGGGATTTTCCCTCTGAGGCCCAGTCCTCTGTTCTTAACGCTACCTCGCAAATGCGGGAAATGGCGAAACGTATAAAAAAAAAAAAAAAAAATATATATATATATATATATATATATATATATATATATATATATATATATATATATATATATATATATATATATATATATACATATATATATATATATATATATATATATATATATATATATATATATATATATATATATATATATATATATATATATATATATAATGGTTAAAGTCTTTTATGGATCATGAATGTGTATCTTTACTTATCAGATCAGCAGTCAGGCTGGGGATGACAGAACTTGATATCTGTATTTAGAGGTCGGGTTTAGCATACGGGGCTGGGATCTCTGTACAAACAAGATTTAAAGGCACTTACATACGTAATATCAGTGGTCACGTTAAGAGTGATGGAGAACGTGGGTGCCTTGTCATATATTGGCTGAGGTCAGGTCAAGGGAAAGATAAATAGGCAATGCCTTGATATGTAATGATAATAGTCAGATGGGGCTTTGACTCTTCCTTTTTTTTTTATGCCATGGCTGTTACCAGGATGACCTTTGGCTCTCCACTGTGACAACATCTGCAAGGTCATATCGTCTTTCCGTCCTGTGTTCCGCCTAAAGCGATTGGGTTTCCATAACATAGAGTCAGATGTCAGTGTGGAAAAAGGAAAGCAGCGTCTTCCAAGTCCCTGTTTAGCCTTATATTCTACTCCTACCCTTCAAACCCTTCATTTTATGGCACAGTTTATCATTCCCTGTCATCTAATCATTACATATTTTGAAAGATTTGAAAAGTATAGGATATTCCAATGATCAGCAAGATGAAATGACCCATATGGAAAAACTAAAGTTAGATATATTTTTGCCAGACTTAATGTGTACTCAGCTCAGATCATTTACCTACCATACAGGTAACTGGAGAGTGCGAGTTGGATGACAAAGAACAAATGAATGTCGAATAAATGCCAACGGTGACATCTGTATGTTGGTATGAATAACAAGATAGTGCTTTCCTGGATGTTATAACAGCCGAAGTGTTCTTTCCAGTGGAGAGGTTCATAACGGAAAAAGTTAACACAAGAATTACTGACCACCTGCTGAGGAAAGAGTAAGTTTACTTTCGTTTATCCCTGTCCATGATGATAGCTGGTGGTACCGTGCAGATGGTATTGTGGATGGCTGGCGAGGCTCCCTGTCCATGGTGATGGCTGGTGGTACCGTGCAGATGGTGTTGTGGATGGCTAGCGAGGCTCCCTGTCCATGGTGATGGCTGGTGGTACCGTGCAGATGGTGTTGTGGGTGGCTGGCGAGGCTCCCTGTCCATGGTGATGGCTGGTGATACTGTGTAGGTGGGTTATAAAATGAAAGTATTTGCCCAATCTCGTCTTTATCATTCAAATCTTTATTTCTCTTTTTATGATAACAGCAGGCAGCCTTCTCCAATAATTAGACTCCGTATTATAAACACAATTCCTATGTAGGCTTGAAGCATTCTACATCAAGGATTTTGGTCTCTTGTTCCTTGTTACATATTCGTTATGTATCATGAACATGGTATATATTTCGGTAATATCAAATCTCTAGGTTTTTTGAAATATTCTATTACATCACAAGAGAGGCACCGATTCTATGGGTATATAATATGTTCTTGCTGACTTGCCAGACAGTTCAGTCCTATAGTAATTTGTTTATATGGAGACCAGAATTGTAGTGGATTTTCGTACATATTCTAATCCTACTAGCGACTATAGAGGGTCAGTACTGTGTCTGAGGTTTTGTATTTAAAGGTTGTTGCAATGAAACCCAACACTGCTTCATAAACCGTATTAGAATCCATGGAACTTACAGATCCTAGGTAAAGAGTTTTAGAAAGTTTCCTTCGTGCAAGGACTTTGTTTTGGAATTCCAAAATACATTATATTTTTCCACTGAATATCATCTAGAACTTTCCGGACTACATGAGAATTTATTCTGCACTGTTCTGGAATCATTCTCATCTATTCTTCCACGACCCATTTTCATATCGTCATCAGATTTAAAGACTTAAGAGGAGAGGCCGAACTTCAGATCATTTATACACATTATGAAAAGACGAATTGTCCCATATATCGTGGGAGTGGTGTCCTTGGAGGGGAAGAATATAAAAGAACCTCTTTTTTGTGCCAGAGACTAGCAGCTCCGGCACATCAGTCTTTATCAGAGGACCATCAATGGCTCTCTGGCGTACACCCAGGGGTCGTATTCGTCTTAATATAAACAGCAGCTCGTGAGGCCGGTGTCCAGGCGTGTTGTGGCCATCTGTCAGCCAGAGAGGGAGTGTGACTAGTCCAGCTGACCGAAGCCTAAGGTGATAACATGTGGGTGCTGGAGGAGCCAGGGTGTGTAGGTGATGTAGGTGGCTGGCGAGGCTCCCTGTCCATGGCGATGGCTGATAGTACCATACAGGTGGTGTTGTGGGTGGCTGGCGAGGCTCCCTGTCCATGGTGATGGCTGATGGTACCATACAGGTGGTGTTGTGGGTGGCTAGCGAGGCTCCCTGTCCATGGTGATGGCTGGTGGCACCAAACACCCTAACACTGGGACCTCACACTCCGACACTTGCGGTTAGTGGAGCTATGTTAACCAACATTGGTTAGTGGTACCACATTCCTTATAGTGGCTAGCGCTACCACAGATCAGCTGAGGGTACCATACAAACTAGCCCCTGCAGATAACACTCTCACCAAAACTGCTAATGGAGCACATAACAACCTTGGTTGGGAACCACATATCTACACTGGCTGCTTTGCCTTAGCTCAGCACTGTCATTTTCCACATCCAGTTGATATGCTCTATTTCATCTTTACGGCCATGAGAGAGAGCAATATGAATATCTTGTTCATATCACATGTCTTCAGAAGGGCAGTGTAAGCGCACATTTAGTCAGAATTCATGACAACAATTTAGATTTCTTAGTACATGAAAAGGACGTCGTTGAAAACCCAGACAGAACAGTTCTATTCCTCATTCTTTATGAAAATCAGAAAACTGCAATGATTCAGTATTGTTCTAAAATGTACAGGACAGTTATGAATGAGGGTATGAATAAACATGGGTCACCACAGTGGGAAGCTAATCGTCTATTGCCACCAACCATGAATCATAGAGGCGGCCTCAAAATATCCTGTACGTTGCCGCCAGCAATAATTCACTAGCTCCTGTATAATTACTCTCTTCCTTCATATATCTTGCCGATGGAACCGTTTCATAAATCTATATCTTTGAAAATCCCTTCCTCTTCCCAACATGTCCGAGGATTTGCAAAAAACAACAGTGTCGTCAGACTAGGACACATTTTTCTGTCCATATATGAATAAATTCCTCCCCTCTGCATGAATTGAATATGCCAAGAAAAATATCGTTTTATTTTGTCCAACACATTTTCTCACTACGTACAACAAGTGAAGTGATATTCTTTGCTTATCATAGGTGAGGGTGGCATGCAGTAACCAGCAGTAATTACCAGATGTGATTAACTATACGTACACACAAGTACTGACTATGAGATATCCCACGAACAATTCGTTCAGCCTCTAAGCAGAATACTTACAATTCTTGTACAAAATGAATATTTACGGTGAATTATGACAATGATTGAAAACAGCGCTATTGATACATCAATGAACAAACATGACAAATATCACGCTTCAGTTCCTCGATTATTTGCGTTTCTGTAATAACACTAACAGTTTGCAGGTTTTATACACAAGCACATATTCATACTTGTTCACCTTCATCCATTCCGGCGACACCCCGCTCCACAGAAAATAGCAAAAAATGCATGAGGAAAATAAAAGAGAAAACATATGAATACTCTTCTTTTCCCCAGCACAGACGAAGGAAGGCAACTCCCGCTCACATCCAGACACGAGCTGTCATTTGTAATGTACCGAAACCACAACTCCCTATTCACATCCAGGCCCCACATATCTTTCAAGCTTCCTCTTAAGAGGCATCATTAAAAAACTACAAAAAGAGATAAAACTGTAACAAAACCTGGTTATGACATGTAAAGCGCAAATAACATGTATATCAGAAACAAACTTAGAAAAATCCACAGTACACAGCACACAAAAAGTACGAGAAAACACTAAAAGTGATACAAAGTAACATCACGACGTGTAGTATGAGTCACAACCTAGATAAGAAATATGGATAGAGAAATATAGAAAAACTTAAAGTTGAGAAAGCACAGAACTATATTAAACGAGGTAGGAATATAGACTGTCTATTAGTAGACACACTAAGAAGATCCAATGGAAACTGTTATTGTCCGGATTGTTGTTGAGGTCAGGTCGGGCTTGTCCGATTCTCCCTGTCCTTCGTAACCTAAGTCTAGATGGGTCAGTGACCCGTTCCCACGTCTTAACATAGCGGACTCGGTAGTTTGTGGTGGGTCAGTGACATGACCCATCCGACCTAATACTACACTAGTTCTATGCCCTATTGGCGGACCATCCAAAAGTTATATGGCGGTAGTCATGTTTGTCTGGATGTTGATGACAGGTGCTTTCTCTCCAATGTAAATGGATCTAATATACATAGTCTCTCCTTCGATCACTAGAAAAAGTAATGATTTTGGTGTTATTCACTATAATCTCTCTCGTTAGTCTCGTTCCATGGTTTTGTCGAAGATGATGTTTGATTGCACATCATTATCCAAAAATTGGGAGAATTTACGCCGTCAAGTGTAGAGCATGCAAAGATGTATACATTGGCCCGATTGCCAAAACTGTAACTGAGAGATGCTATTGACACTACCATTCAGTACGCAGGGATGACCACGAAAATGTAATCGCTAAACACTGTCATAATAACGATCACTCTATAGACCTTAACAACCCAGTCACATTGTACCCCTCTTCTGATTATGTTGCCCGTAACGTTATTAAATCTATCTTAACTGCTAATACCAAGAGCTTTAATTTGTACTACGGCAGATTTAATGCATATCTTATTGACAATCAAATCATTACGAAAGAATTATCAAGACACGATAACGTAAGAAAAATAGTCGAACACACATCTTGTTACCTAGACCAAACCTCGTGCACACATTCTCCCTTAACCACACGACACCCTCTACTTTCCCTTTAACTGTCTGGCCAGTGTGTCGTGTAGAATGGGAGAGCCGAGACGAAATTTTTGTGGTGGTGCTGGGCTTTGAAACTTTATTTGTTGGCACCTGATGAACACTGAACTGCGATTTCACCTTCATAGCTATCATCAGGGACTAGTGTGATTATCATCTCAACACACACACACACATACACACACACACACACACACACACACACATATATATATATATATATATATATATATATATATATATATATATATATATATATATATATATATATATATATATATATATATATATTCCTAAGGGTCCACGAGGAAAACGAAACACGATAAGTTCCCATGTGCACTTTCGAGTAATAATCACATCAGGGGAGGCACAAGAGAGAAATATAAGTCAGTTGATATACATCGAAGAGACGAAGCTAGGACGCCATTTGGTAAACATATATATATATATATATATATATATATATATATATATATATATATATATATATATATATATATATATATATATATATATATATATATTGGAAAGGATCACAATTTTGCGCGTGATCAAGATATTCCTATGAGTCCAGGGGAAAAAGAAACACGATAAGTTCCCAAGTGCACATTCGTGTAATAATCACATCATCAGGAGAGACACAAAAGAGAAATATGACAGTCAGTTGATATACATCGAAGAGACTAAGCTAGGACGCCATTTGATAAACATGCGATTGTCCAAGGCAGACAACGAGCGTATCATAAACTTATTATGGGGATAAGAAGGTGAATTGCTTACAAATTCTATCAATGATAAAGTTATCCAATTTGTACAGACCTTCACTAATATCAAGATTGTAATTTTTTGTCTTTAATGATAGATGATTCAATGATATTTCTCGTGGTACTGGAGTTAGAGTTAATAACTGAGATGGCATTACTCCAGTCAATAATATAGTCATAATGTTTAAAGTGATTAAACATATATATATATATATATATATATATATATATATATATATATATATATATATATATATATATATATATTTCACATATTTATTCATATCTCTATTATACTTGATCGCCGTTTCCAACAATGTGATATGGTTGCGAGGCATGGAGAACACGGCTAAAAAGACTGAGAGCAGGAGGCTGGAAATTCTCCGATCCTGTTTTACTTTTCCAAAAGAAGACAAAGACGTGGGCTAGGTGAGAGTATTTCCCCCTTAGGGTCAGTTATCTATTCTTGACGTTACCTCGCTCACGCAGGAAATGACGAATATGTATAAAAAAGATATATATATATATATATATATATATATATATATATATATATATATATATATATATATTTGTTTATTTTGCTTTGTCGCTGTCTCTCGCGTTAGCGAGGTAGCGCAAGGAAACAGACGAAAGAATGGCCCAACTCAACGACATACACATGTATATACATACACGTCCACACACGCAAATATACATACCTATAAATCTCAACGTATACATATACATTTATACACACAGACATATACATATATACACATGTACATAATTCATACTGTCTGCCTTTATTCATTCTCATCGCCACCCCGCCACACATGAAATAACAACGCCCTCCCCCCTCATGTGTGCGAGATCGCGCTAGGAAAAGACAACAAAGGCCACATTCGTTCAAACTCAGTCTCTAGCTGTCATGTAATGATGCACCGAAACCACAGCTCCCTTTCCACATCCAGGCCCCACAAAACTTTCCATGGTTTACCCCAGACGCTTCACATGCCCTGGTTCAATCCATTGACAGCACGTCGACCCTGGTATACCACAACGTTCCTATTCACTCTATTCCTTGCACGCCTTTCACCCTCCTGCATGTTCAGGCCCCGATCATTCAAAATCTTTTTCACTCCATCTTTCCACCTCCAATTTGGTCTCCCACTTCTCCTAATTCCCTCCACCTCTGACACATATATCCTCTTGGTCAATCTTTCCTCACTCATTCTCTCCATGTGACCAAACCATTTCAAAACACCCTCTTCTGCTCTCTCAACACACTCTTTGTATTACCACATATCTCTCTTACCCTATTATTACTTACTCGATCAAACCACCTCACACCACATATTGTCCCTAAACATCTCATTTCCAGCACATCCACCCTTCTGCGCACAACTCTATCCATAGCCCACGCCTCGCAACCATACAACATTGTTGGAACCACTATTCCTTCAAACATACCCAATTTTTGTTTTCCGAGATAATGTTCTCGACTTCCAAACATTCTTCAAGGCTCCCAGAATGTTCGCCCCCTCCCCCTACCCTATGATTCACTTCCGCTTCCATGGTTCCATCCCCTACCAAATCCACTCCCAGATATGTAAAACACTTCACTTCCTCCAGTTTTTCTCCATTCAAACTAACCTCCCAGTTGACTTGACCCTCAAACCTACTGTACCTAATAACCTTGTTCTTATTCACATTTACTCTCAACTTTCTTCTTTCACACACTTTACCAAACTCAGTCACCAGCTTCTGCAGTTTCTCACATGAATCAGCCACCAGCGTTGTATCATCAGCGAACAAGAACTGACTCACTTCCCAAACTCTCACATCCACAACAGACTGCATACTTGCCCCTCTTTCGAAAACTCTTGCATTCACCTCCCTAACAACCCCATCCATAAACAAATTAAACAACAATGGAGACATCACACACCCCTTGCCGCAAACCTACATTCACTGAGAACCAGTCACTTTCCTCTCTCCCTACACGTACACATGCCTTACATCCTCGATAAAATCTTTTCACTGCTTCTAACAACTTGCCTCCCACACCATATTTCATAATACCTTCCACAGAACATCTCTATCAACTCTGTCATATGACTTCTCCAGATCCATAAATGCTACATACAAATCCATTTGCTTTTCTAAGTATTTCTCACATACATTCTTCAAAGCAAACACCTGATCCACACATCCTCTACCACTTCTGAAACCACACTGCTCTTCCCCAATCTGATGCTCTGTACATGCCTTCACCCTAACCTAACCTTTACCAGGAATACTCAACAAACTTATACCTCTGTAATTTGAGCACTCACCTTTGTCCCCTTTGTCCTTTGTACAATGGCACTATGCACGCATTCCGCCAATCCTCAGGAACCTCACCATGAATCATACATACATTAAATAACCTTACCAACCAGTCAACAATACAATCACCCCCCCCTTTTTTAATAAATTCCACTGCAATACCATCCAAACCCGCTGCCTTTCCGGCTTTCATCTTCCGCAAAGCTTTTACTACCTCTTCTCTGTTTACCAAATCATTTTCCCTAACCCTCTCACTTTGCACACCACCTCGACCAAAACACCCTATATCTGCCACTCTATCATCAAACACATTCAACAAACCTTCAAAATCCTCACTCCATCTCTTTCTCACATCACCACCACTTGTTGTCACCTCCTCATTAGCCCCCTTCACTGAAGTTCCCATTTGTTCCCTTGTCTTACGCATTTTATTTCACTCCTTCCAAAACATCTTTTTATTCACCCTAAGATTTAATGATACTCTCTCACCCCAACTCTCATTTGCCCTCTTTTTCACCTCTTGCACCTTTCTCTTGACCTCCTGCCTCTTTCTTTTATACATCTCCCACTCATTTGCATTATTTCCCTGCAAAAATCGTCCAAATGCCTCTCTCTTCTCTTTCACTAATAATCTTACTTCTTCATCCCACCACTCACTAGCCTTTCTAATCTCCCCACCTCCCACTCTTCTCATGCCATAAACATTTTTTGCGCAAGCCATCACTGCTTCCCTAAATACATCCAATTCCTCCCCCACTCCCCTTACCTCCTTTGTTCTCACCTTTTTCCATTCTGTACTCAGTCTCTCCTGGTACTTCCTCACACAAGTCTCCTTCCCAAGCTCACTTACTCTCACCACTCTCTTCACCCCAACATTCTCTCTCTTTTTCTGAAGACCTCTACAAATCTTCACCTTCGCCTCCACAAGATAATGATCAGACATCCCTCCAGTTGCACCTCTCTGCACATTAGCATCCAAAAGTCTCTCTTTCGCTCGCCTATCAATTAACACGTAATCCAATAACGCTCTCTGGCCATCTCTCCTACTTACATACTTATACTTATGTATATCTCTCTTTTTAAACCAGGTATTCCCAATCACAAGTCCTTTTTCAGCACATAAATCTACAAGCTCTTCATCATTTCCATTTACAACACTGAACACCCCATGTATACCAATTATTCCCTCAACTACCACATTACTCACCTTTGCATTCAAATCACCCATCACTATAACCCGGTCTCGTGCATCAAAACCACTAATACACTCATTCAGCTGTTCCCAAAACACTTGCCTCTCTTGATCTTTCCTCTCATGCCCAGGTGCATATGCACCAATAATCACCCATCTCTTTCCATCAACTTTTAGTTATACCCTTATCAATCTACAGTTTACTTTCTCACACTCTATCACATACTCCCACCACTCCTGTTTCAGGAGTAGTGCTACTCCTTCCCTTGCTCTCGTCCTCTCACTAACCCCTGACTTTACTCCCAAGACATTCCCAAACCACTCCTCCCCTTTACCCTAGAGCTTCGTTTCACTCAGAGCTAAAACATCCAGGTCCCTTTCCTCAAGCATACTACCTGTTTCTCCTTTTTTCTCATCTTGGTTACATCCACACACATTTAGACACCCCAATCTGAGCCTTCGAGGACGATGAGCACTCCTCGCGTGACTCCTTCTTCCGTTTCCCCTTTTAGAAAGTTAAAATACAAAGAGGGGAGGATTTCTAGCCCCCCGCTGCCGTCCCCTTTAGTCGCCTTCTACGACAGGTGAGGTATGCTAGGGAAGTATTCTTTCTCTCCTATCCCCAGGGATAATATATATGTATATATACATACATATATATATATATATATATATATATATATATATATATATATATATATATATATATATATATATATATATATATATATGTATGTATATATATATATATATATATATATGTATATATATATATATATATATATATATATATATATATATATATATATATATATATATATATATATATATATATATATATATATATATAGAAAAACTGGAGGAAGTGAAGTGTTTTAGATATCTGGGAGTGGATCTGTCAGCGGATGGAACCATGGAAGCGGAAGTGGATCATAGGGTGGGGGAGGGGGCGAAAATTTTGGGAGCCTTGAAAAATGTGTGGAAGTCGAGAACATTATCTCGGAAAGCAAAAATGGGTATGTTTGAAGGAATAGCTGGTTCCAACAATGTTGTATGGTTGCGAGGCGTGGGCTATGGATAGAGTTGTGCGCAGGAGGATGGATGTGCTGGAAATGAGATGTTTGAGGACAATGTGTGGTGTGAGGTGGTTTGATCGAGTAAGTAACGTAAGGGTAAGAGAGATGTGTGGAAATAAAAAGAGCGTGGTTGAGAGAGCAGAAGAGGGTGTTTTGAAATGGTTTGGGCACATGGAGAGAATGAGTGAGGAAAGATTGACCAAGAGGATATATGTGTCGGAGGTGGAGGGAACGAGGAGAAGAGGGAGACCAAATTGGAGGTGGAAAGATGGAGTGAAAAGGATTTTGTGTGATCGGGGCCTGAACATGCAGGAGGGTGAAAGGAGGGCAAGGAATAGAGTGAATTGGAGCGATGTGGTATACAGGGGTTGACGTGCTGTCAGTGGATTGAATCAAGGCATGTGAAGCGTCCGGGGTAAACCAAGGAAAGCTGTGTAGGTATGTATATTTGCGTGTGTGGACGTGTGTATGTACATGTGTATGGGGGGGGTTGGGCCATTTCTTTCGTCTGTTTCCTTGCGCTACCTCGCAAACGCGGGAGACAGCGACAAAGTATAAAAAAAAAAAAAAAAAAAAAAAAAAAATATATATATATATATATATATATATATATATATATATATATATATATATATATATATATATATATATATATATATATACATATATATATATATATATATATATATATATATATATATATATATATATATATATATATATATATATATATATATATATACATATATCATCCCTGGGGGTAGGGAGGAAGAATACTTCCCACGTATTCCCTGCATGTCGTAGAAGGTGACTAAAAGGGAAGGGACCAGGGGGCTGGAAATCCTCCCCTCTCGTTTTTTTTTTTTTAATTTTCCAAAAAAAGGAACAGAGAATGGGCCCAGGTGAGGATATTCCCTCAAAGGCCCAGTCATCTGTTCTTAACGCTACCTCACTAACGCGGGAAATGGTGAATGGTGCGATGGGAATGAATAAAGGCAGACAGTGTGAATTGTGTGCATGGGTATATATGTATGTGTCTGTGTGTGTATATATATGTGTACATTGAGATGTATAGGTATGTATATTTGCGTGTGTGGACGTGTATGTATATATATGTGTATGGGGGTGGGTTGGGCCATTTCTTTCGTCTGTTTCCTTGCGCTACCTCGTAAACGCGGGAGACAGCGACAAAGCTAAATAAAGAAAAAAGAAAAAAGATATACATATATATATATATATATATATATATATATATATATATATATATATATATATATATATAAATATATTCTTACTAACACATTCTTGCTCAAAAAATATGGTTTGTTTAAAAATGTGTAGAGTGATCGAACGGCTATCACGGGAAATTATCTCTGCTATTCTGCTGATGAATATAATCTAGATTATCTTTCCATGGCGCGCGTAATTAATCTGTTGCATGTTATATTGTCATTAACAATACAGTTTGTGGAGACAGCAGCTGAGGATTTAATAAACTGCAACATTTTCCAACTCTGATGAACGCACGAGTGACGCGTCATTAATTTTAGGATGTTGCAGCAGGTAATTTGTTGTGGGAGTTATGGATGGTTGAGCTTGTGCCGTGCCAGGCCCAGGGAGGCTGTAGCAGGGGAGGAGTGACTGGCCTATGGTTGGGATGTGGCAGGGGAAGAGTGACTGGCCATAGCTAGGGTGTCGTAGGGGAAAAGTGACTGGGCATTTGTTGTGGTGTAGCAAGGGAGGAAGGACTGGTCTATGGCTGAGGTGTGGCGGGGGGAGGAGTAGCAGGTCCATGGCTGGGGTTTGGTGAGGAAGAGTGAGTGGCCCATGGCACGGATACGGGTGTGTCTGCAGATCATTGTAGAGCAAGACTGTTGCAGACCCAGGCAGGGTGTGGTTGGGAGGAACGACTGTCCTGAGGCCAAGAGACGTTTTGTTTCTCCTTCACGTTGAGGCTTATACTGAGGCCATTGTTGTACCCTACAAGCAGATCATGTGTAGTCTTAACCACCACCTGAAACGAGGTGGCAGCCCTCAAGAGCTACAGATACCAACAGATACAGTTCCATCATTGATCTGCTGGGATGTCTGTAATGAGTGTTGTTTGGGTTATCTAATGTTTCAGATCCTGAACCTCAACCCCACAACTTCCCAACCCCCACACTTCATCTACTGCGGCGCTGAGGTCGTTCAGGGGTTGTTACAAACACTGCAACTTTTACTATGTGTTGATGTTGTGATCGTGTGAGGATGTGCCACATGACAACCACTCTCAGTATGTGTTGATGTTATGGTGGTGTATGGGTTGTGGTATACGCTCGCCACACTCATTAAGTGTGTGTGTGTGTGTGTGTGTGTGTGTGTGTGTGTGTGTGTGTGTGTGTGCTGTGTGTGTGTGTGTGTATGTGCGTGTGCTGTGTGTGTGTGTGTGTGTGTGTGTGTGTGTGTGTGTGTGTGTGTGTGTGTGTGTTGGCGTTGTGGTAGTGGAAGGGTTATGGTACACGTCACCACTCTCACTGTGTTGACACTGTGATGGAGGAGGGGTTGTGGTACCAGCCTTCCACCCTATTATGTGTCGGTGTTGTGATGGCGGTGAGGCCGTCCAACTGTGTGCTGCAAAAGCTCCCTCATTATTTCTTCATGCCTGAGAGAGTCTGAATAGTGACGATAAGTCTTCAAAACTGAACCTATGCAACCCTGGCATCTGTGCTGTAAACTTTCCTGACGAACACATTTGTTTAATGTTCGAGAAGCTTTTTTGTCAGGTTCACATTAGAAAATAACAATCTGAAACTTTTGATGTCAACTTTTACATTTTCATATACAGTTTGTATTCCCAGTACCAAAACATGTTACTCAGGCACACTACGCCACATCATCCTTACCTGTGTGTTTATCTTACATTAGACTAACAAGGCATTTGTTTAACAAATACACAAGCACCCGACTATAACCAACGCACGGTTGACATGCAAGAAACCTTAATGTCGTCGATGTTTCATACTTCCTGCACCTTAATGACATAACAGAAAAGATAGATATGAAGGTCTTTCAATGTAGAGAGAAATGTCATGTTCTTGGCTTTTCTGTCTTCGCTGGAGGACTGTGAAGGAAAATGTAAACGAGGATGTGAAATAGGAGGAAAACGAAACATCTGATCAAGAATAACGTAAAGTGAATGAAGAATATAAAAAAAAGGAAAAAGGTATTATAAAAAGTCAGAGAAATGTTGAAATTACTGGATTGGTAGAGTGGAACTGACTCACGAGATCTGGCACACTGAAGTAGGTAAGCAAGAGAAAGAAATGGATAAATGATAAGAATTCTGAAAAGTGTTTGAACCGAGGAAGATGATAACGAGGATAAGACAGAAGAAGCGGGAAATCGGAAGTGGAGATAAAGTGAAACATGAAGCTGAGAAGGAAGCGGCAGATACGTGCTGTAGGGAAAGCGAAATGGAGTTATTTGTTCAGTATGCATTAAAGCAATAAAATGGGAAGAAAAAAATTATAATTTGAACACCAAAGTATGAAAACTATGAATGACAAAGATCAATAAAAGAACCTGAAAAAAAGTTTCAAGTTAAAAGGTGGAAAGAGAAAACGAGCTAGAATCCTAAAACATTGGAGGAGAAAAAGCTTTATCATATGAGAAATATAAGCAGCTAACAGGGACACAAACGATGTAGAAAGTAATGCGAATATGGATATACGTTAGAAAGTTAATGGACGAGGAAAGTTGTAGATAATACCATGTGTGCAGGGGAGGAAGAGAAGCCAGAGGAAACAAGGGGTTAAGGTAGGCGACATACCCAGAGTACTGGAACGATGGAAATCTTCATCACACACAGGAAGGTGAGGAACCTTTACACCTATGAGGAGAGAAGAGGTGGTGAACTACGTATAGTGAATATTAAATGGTATCAGGAAGATTAACGAAAGATAAGAGTGAGGAGGTGATAACTGCAAGTATGGCTGAGAGAATGGTAAAATCAGAGATTTGGAAGGCTAAAACAAATTAAGAAATTGAAATAGCTAACGAAGCAAAAAACAATGCCAAAGAATTTTTTCAAATGTGCGGAACGAAGGTCAGGGAGAAAATTGAACCTATCAGATCTCATTCTGGTAGATTAGTGGATAACGAGATTGAAATGTGTGAAGTTTTAAACAATCACTTCATGCCAGTATTCACACAGGAGGAGAATAAAAACATTCCAGTTCCAGAGCAAATTTACGGGGGGGACGAAAACGGGAAGCTGTGCGATATGAAAACAAATAGATTTGATATTTTGAAACAAACAGAAAGAATAAATGTAAACAAGAGTCCTGGGCCAGATGGTATCTATGTGAAGGTCTTGAAAGAATGTAAGGAGGAAGTAAGTGTTCCATTCTTAAATGTGTTTAAAGTCTCGGGAATCAGTCTTAGTTCCTAAGCAGTGGAGGACAGCAAATGTTGTTCCCATCTTTCAGAAAGGAGATAGATCCATTGCCTCTAATCATCGTCCTATCAGCTTGACATCTATTGAGGGGAAATTTTTCGAATCAATTACAGCGGACAAAATACGGGAACACTTGGAGAATCATGATCTCATTCTCAACATGGGTTTACAAAAGGGAAGTCATGTC